>NW_024070192.1:23839914-24105838 GCF_014754425.2 Oryx dammah
ATCAGTAGCCCCTGATTGCTGAAACTAGAGAAAGCCCAGGGGCAGCAACAAAGACCCAGCACAGCCAAAAATAAATTAAAAAAAATAGGGTCCACCCAGATGATCCAGGATGATCTTACTTAATCACATCTGCAAAGACTCTTTTTTCAAACAAAGTCATATCCACAGGTTCCAGTGATTTGATGTGGACATCTCGGCGGGGGTGGTGGTGGGGGCGTGGACTGGAAGATGACTTTTTTTGTCCTACCACACTCTTCATTTTGACCATTTCTGTACTGTCAGCCTGTGGCAGTGAGTGTGCCAACCAGAATACCCTGCAAGGAAGGACTTACTGCCTTCCTCAGCTGCTGGCCTCCAGCTGTCAGCTTTTTCAGGGTCCACCTCGGCTGCAGAGAGCATCTCTCCCAAGGGCCTGCCCTTCTAGGGATCTAAGGTCCAGCCATTTCAGCCCCATGCAGGACATGCGGAGGGGCCGTATTCACTTCCCCAAACTGGCAGAAGTTCTGCAAGGCCTGCGTTACAGCTGGATTTCTCTCTCTGCCCAATCCTACGTCTGTCTGGTTCCTCTACACAGGAAGTGATCCCTAGTAAGCATCTTGCCCCCTAAACTTCACCTACTCTGGAGTAGAGTATTAACATTTTTGCCAATGTGACGGAAGTGAAGTAATCATTTTTGTGTCTTATATATTTACTTTCCCCTAGAGCGCTGGATGGTGGCTTCCCAGGTGGCTCTAGTGGTAAAGAACCTGCCTGCCAACACAGAAGACGTAAGAGATGCGGGTTCGATCCCTGGGTCAGGAAGATCTCCTGGAGAAGGGCATGACAACTCACTCCGGTATTCTTGCCTGGAAAATTCCATGGACAGAGGAGCCTGGCAGGCTACAGTCCATGGGTTTGCAAAGAGTCAAACACAACTGAAGCAACTTAGCACGCTCTACTGCACTGGGTTGAATAGTGTCCCCCAAACTCAAGTCCACCTGGAATCCCGAAGTGTGACTGTATTTGGAAATAGGGTGTTTGGAGACGTAATTAGTTAAGCTGAGAACATACTAGATTAGGGTGGCCTTAAATCCAAGGACTAGTGTCCTTACAGGAAGAGAGACATGAAGGGAGAACGCCATGCGATGACAAGAGCAGAGGATGAAGTGATGCAGCTGCCACTCAAGGAACAGCGAGGATTGTCTGCAGCCACCAGAAGCTGAGTGAGCGGTAGGAACAGACTGTCCCTCAGAGCCTGTGGACGGAATCAGCCTTGCTGACACCTCGATGTTAGACTTCTGGCCTCCAGAACTGTGAGAGAATACATTTCTAATTTATTTAAAATTTTTTATTTTATTTTATCCATTTATTTTTAGCTGCTCTGGGTCCTCACCACTTTTTTCAGGCTTTCGCAGTTGTGATGAGCCGAGGCAGTGCCCAGGCTTCCCGTTGTGGTGACCTCTCTTGTTGTGGAGCGTGGACTCCAGGCACACAGCTTGAGTAGCTGCAGCGTGAGGGCTTGGTAGAGCTCTAGAACCTCACAGGTTCTAGAGCGTGGGCTCGGTAGTCGTGGCGCACAGGCTTAGTTACTCCAAGGCATGTGGAGTCTTCCCAAACAGGGGATCAAACCCACGTCCCCTGCATTGGCAGGCAGATTCTTAACACTGGACCACCAGGGAAGTCCTTATTCTATTTTTCAATATTTACTTATTTATTTATTTGGCTGTGCCAGGTCTTAGTTGCATCATGCAGTATTTTTAGTTTCAGCATGCGGGATCTAGTTCCCTGAACAAAGATTGAGCCCGAGGCCCCTGCACTGGGAGCCCAGAGTCTTAGCCCTGGAATACCAGGGAAGTCCCATTTTTATTATCTTAAAGCACCTTAAGTGCAGTGCAGTGCTTAGTCACTCAGTCGTGTCTGACTCTTCGGGACCCCATGGACTGTAGCCCACCAGGCTCCTCTGTCCACAGGGATTCTCCAGGCAAGAATACTGGAGTGGGTTGCCATGCCCAACTCCAGGGGATCTTCCCAACCTGGGGATCAGACCCAGGTCTTCTGCATTACAGGTGGATTATTTACTATCTGAGCCACCAGGGAAGCCCTTTAAAGCACCTGCTTGGTGATAAGTTGTTACAGCAGCCCCAGTTAACCACACACTGAGTTTCTAGTAAGACTGAGAGCCTTTTCACACATGTATTGGCCATTTGGGTTTCCTGTTCTCTAAAAAGATCCTTTTGCAACACAGAAAAACGTCTCCACCTGCCCACTGTTGTCCTTCTAGCACTAAAATAATACAACTGCTTTTATGGATTCTTGGGCTCTTTGCACAACTCTATAGCTTGACAGATATCGGCTGCCTATTAGTTGGGAAATCTGATCTACAGGATAAAATTTCAACCCTTCGTCAGGGACCTGAGTGTTCCTCATGGTCTCATCTTGCCAGTCTCTTCAACCTGATTTCTCTTCCCATGAATATCCCACAATAGACTTCTTGTGGAACAGCCATGCCATCTCTCACCTATGTGCTTTATCCATGTTACTTACTTCCTCTTCCTAGAATGACACCCATCACTTACATGCCTCTCCTCCCTCCTCTCCCTCCTCCCTCCTCTCCCTCCTCCTACAGTTCGTTTCCATCCTACCAGACTCAGCTCAAGTATTAACCTCTCCCAGGAGTCTGCTCTGACAGCTTTCCATTCCCATCTCATGCCTGTACCCCCCAGTTGAGAGGGATACTCCCCCTTTTCTGTTTCTTTAACCCTCTAAGCATCCCTCTTATTTTGTCTGTATGGATTTTTTTAAGCACTGACTATGTATGAGCACAGAGTTAGGCTCTGGATGTGCTGTCATGGGATTTAGAATGTGGTGGGCCTCTCACATACCATACAGTCTTTTCCTTGGAGGGCTGAGACCGTGTCTTCATGTTCAGGTCTGCAACACATTGGCAAACATATTCAGTCACTTAGTCACATCTGACTCTTTGTGACCCCATGGACTATAGCCCTCCAGGGTTCTCCGTCCATGGAATTTTCCAGGCAAGAATACTGGAGTGGGTTGCCATTTCCTACTCCAGGGGATCTTCCCGATCCAGGGACTGAACCCACGTCTCCTGACTCTCTTGCATTGACAGGCGGATTCTTTACCACAGAGCCACCTGGAAGGCCCATCTTGGCAAATAGTGCTTGACAAATAGAGGGTAACTAACATTGAACAGAATGGGAAGGGAGGCTAAAGAGGTGAGAGGTTTGGCAATGGGCTTGGATTTCCTCCCCGTGAAAGAGCAGATTCCCTCCACCTGCCATGAGGGCGATGGAGAAACCATGGAACGCAGGGGCAATCCTCAGAAGATGACACCTTGAACCCAATTCATGAAACTCCCCAGTGAGTTATTTTCCCTTAGACGACTAACAAAGGTGAAGGGAAGGAGAGGGCACGGTGGCCAGGGTTTATCATGGGTCCCAGAGCACCACCCAGCTGACTGGCACCTCATGGGCCTTCTGGCTTATGCTTAACTTATGAAGCTAACCAGCCCTAATATCTTCGCCTCAAATTCCTCCCTCGAGCTCCAAGTGACTCCAAGTCCTGAGCTGTAGGGGGAGGGGTGAAGGAAAGAACTGGGGCATGCACAGCCCTCCCCCCAGGCCGAGTGATCATGGTCCCCGCTCACCGCTAAATACCTCCTTGCACCTGCTGTGTCTTCTCTCCTTCCTCCACAAGCATCCATTAAGCCCCTGACACTCAGGGGCTGGGGTCCCAGAGATGAACAGGCCTGTACTCCCTGCCCACAGGTGCTCACTGACTAGCTGGGGAGAGAGACTGCAAAGACCAACCCAGAGACTACACTGCAACCAGCAAGAGGCCAGCTGAGAATGCTGAGTTTTCAGAGCCTTCAGCTCAGCAGGCAGACACACACACACACACACACACACACACAGCACAGTCAGTGTTGCTGTGAGCAAACACACATAAGACATGGACCATAAAATCATAAACATATGGTAGATAAAATAAATGGATTATTTGAATGTCAAGGGTAAGCCTTCCTTTTATAGATATTGCAAGAACATGTGCAATGGACCTTCTTGCCCAGGATGGGGTGTGGTAAGAAAGAACTTTGGTAAAGGCCAGGAATTGCCAAGGTGGGGGTGCTGACTGTCTGACACAACATCAGGGGAGAAAGTGGGAATCGGGCCAAAGAGGAGGGAGGAAGAGGCCTGCGGCTGTAGTGGCCCAGCTGCGTGAATGCAGCAGGCAGGGCTGCCGGAGAGGCCACATCCCACGGAGAACAAGAATGCAAGCTGGGGAGCTAGACAGGCCTAGGTTTGGATCCCAGCCTCATCAACTACCAGCTCTATGATCTTGGACAAGTTACTTAATTACCTGAGCTTTGGCTCCCTTGCCTTTAAAACTTGGCTAATAACAGTACCCAGATTATAAGGTTGTTTGGAAGAATCAAATTAGATAAGGCTTGTAAAACATTTAGATCTACACTGGCACTCGGCACAGACTATCACTTAATAAGCAAGCTAACAACAAAGGATGGCAAGGCAGCCTGCATACACAGCACCCCAGGGCCCTGTGCTTTCCTGTCTAAAGCCTCCACAGGCCTCCTTTCTTCTTCCTCACTTTCCTAAGTGCTACCCTTCCCCCAACAGTACCCCACCTGCTAAATCAGCAGAGAATTGAGATTCACAGTCAGAGCCTTTCACAGCCTCTCTCTGCCACTTTTCAGAGGATGAGAGCCCCAAGGATCTCGATGCCCTAGAGGCCAGACAACTTGTGTGCTTACCTGCCCATTGGCCCTGAGCCTCTCGATGGCCTCAGAAAAGGACAAACAGTGCAGATACTGTACAAAATCCGCACCCCTATGCTCTCTGGGGGAGAAGGCAATGGCACCCCACTCCAGTACTCTTGCCTGGAAAATCCCATGGACGGAGGAGCCTGGTAGGCTGCAGTCCATGGGGTCGCCAAGAGTTGGACACGACTGAGTGACTTCACTTTCACTTTTCACTTTCATGCATTGGAGAAGGAAATGGCAACCCACTCCAGTGTCCTTGCCCGGAGAATCCCAGGGACGAGGGAGCCTGGTTGGCTGCCGTCTATGGGGTCGCACAGAGTCGGACACAACTGAAGTGACTTAGCAGCAGCAGCACGCTCTCTGGGGCCACCACCCTGACGCTAGCACTCGGCCAGAGCTCTTCTCAAACACCCTTCTTTCCGCATGAGTCACCTGGGGTGCTGCAAGGGGGTGGGGTGAAGTGCTGGTGGTCTCTGCCTCCACCACCTTACCAGGGCTGTGCCTTCCAGACTCATCCTGCCCTGCCCTGCCCTGCCTGTTGGTTCAAGGAGGAGAGATGCACCTTGAGGGTGGGGCAGGGCCATGCTTCTTGAGATGTCCCAGGGAGCTAGGAACACATAGTTGGAACCCAGTAAGTTTGTTTAATCATGGGGAAGCTCCAGCCATTCCTATAGCCTGAGTCAGGATTCTACGATGGGAGCCAAATTCCCATGAGAGAGCCCTGAAGAGGCTCTTAGTTCTGCCCTATGAGCCATTTTTATGGAAGACTTTCAACTCCTTCTATAACAACAATGATTAATGTTTCATAGACACACACAGAGTTTGCAAATAATGAGAAAAACAAATCTATGAAAGTATGTTGTAAACTATAAAGAGTTACATACATCTAGTGGGTTTGTTTATTTAAGCTTGTAAATAGAAATACCCTGAGATGGTCAGGATGTTTTATCTCCATGTTGAGGAAACCGTGGCTAGCAGAGAGCTTATCGAAATGGTCCAAGATTTCATTGGGCAGGAATCTAGGTCTTCTGCCCTATCACATCACACAGTTCAATAAAAAATTTACTAAGCCCCAAGTGATGTGCTGAGCAGAGGTAGGGGAGGTTGGTCACTTAGAAAGACTCAAGCAGAGCCTCCTGGAGGAGCTAACAACCTGGAAGGAGAAGGGTGCAAAATGGCACATCCAGCCTTGTGAGATCCCCTGCCCACCCTCTCTCCTCTGCACTTCTGGACCCATCTCATGCTCTCCCTCAGCTTCAGCCACAACCTGGACCGCAGATGAGTCAACCTACAGCTCTCCAAAGCTGTATCTCCAGCCCCCTGAATTCCAGAGCTGCAGACCCAAGTGCCTCTTGCACACTTCTCACAGGGGAGTCTCCCTGGCCCACCAACCCCACAAGTTCAAAGCTGAGATGCCCTCCTCCTCACCCCCTGCAGGATGCTCAGTATCCTGCATCCCTGAATTAGTAGGGCACTCCCACTCAGTCCCCTATGTGTCACCCTGTTGTCCCACTCCCCACCCACACAGCCAACCAACTGCCAAGTCCTGTCCATTTTCCTCCAAACCATCTCTGAAATCCACTCCTTCTCTTCCTCCTCATGCCTCTGTGTCAGGTCAAGCTCTAACTCTTGCATAATAACCTTTTAACAGTCTCCTTGCCTTCAGCCTTACCTCCCACGAATCCATCAGTCTCCGCAGTCACTTTGTACAGGTCCCTCCTTGCCTCAAGCCTCAAAGCCTTGAAACCCTGCAGTGGTTCCTCTCTCCCTGCAGGGGTGAAGTCCAAGTTCCTTCCTGAGATGATATGATATGATACCACCCTTCCGCCTTTACAGTCCCTTCTCCAGCCACCCTCTGCCTCAAACATTTCACAGCACAGAATCTGGCCTGTCTGAAGGGCCGGCTTCATAAGTGTGAGACCTATGCAGTTTATATCTATATTTATTTATTTGGTTGCACTGGGTCTTTGTTGCTGCCCACAGGCTTTCTTTAGCTTCAGAGAGTGGTGGCTACTCTCTCCAGGTGTGGTGCAGGGGCTTCTCAATGTGGTAGCTTCTCTTGTTGCGAAGCACAGGCTCCAGGCTCACAGGCTCAGGAGTTGTGGCTCCTGGGCTCTAGAGCACGGGCCCAGTAATTTTGACACACAGGTTAGTTGCTCTGAGGCATGTGGCATCTTCCCAGACCAGGGATCAAATCCAGGTCCCCTGCAGTGTCTAGTGGATTCCTATCTACTGCACCATCAAGGAAGTCCAGTTCATATTTTTTAACAAGGGCATTTTAATTACACACGGGACTCCTGTAGTTATCTTGCTAGTCTTTCCTGCCTGTTTTTCCCTGCACCTCGTTGCAAAGCCTGCGAAGCTTTGTACAGTCTACTCCACCCGGAACACCACTCCCACATCTCCCTCTTTCTGCAGCTCTTCTTTCAACATTCAATTTAGGTGTTATCTTTGGGATGCCTCCTTTGACCCTCCTCCCTCCCCATCCCTGCCCTAATCGCATAACACGTAGCAGGTGTTCAACACTTGTCTATTACATAAATTCAGTGAGAAGGTAATGTGCCACAAAAGACTTTTAAACCATGATCCGCGGTAAAGCGAGGCAAGTAGGGCGTTTCTAAAAAGACTCTTCTTGAGAGTCTCTTGGACTGCAAACAGATCAAACCAGTCAATCCTAAAGGAAGTCAACCCTGACTATTCACTGGAAGGACTGATGCTGAAGCTGAAGCACCAATACTCTGGCCACCTGATGCGAAGAGTTGACATTGGAAAAGACCTTGATGCTGGGAAATATTGAGGGCAGGAGGAGAAGGGGGTGACAGAGGATGAGATGGTTGGATGGCATCACCGACTCAATGGACATGAGTCTGAGCAAACTCCGGGGGATGGTTTACGACAGAGAAGCCTGGAGTGCTCCTATTCATGGGGTCGCAAAGAGTCGGATTGAGCCTATCTAAACACAAGGACCTCTAGTTTCCTCAGTAGGCGCTAGGACCCGGTCGGCAGACTAGTTAATCTTTACGCAGAGGGCTCCGGCCTGTTTGGCCGGGAGCGACTGGGAACAGCTCCAGGGCGCCGCCTGCCGGGATTCTGCCGCCTCTGCAGCCCTTTACTGGCGCCCCGGCTCCTGCCAGGTCTTGAGCCCGCCTCGCGTCTCCCATTGGCTGGCTCCTCTTCTCCCGCCCTTCCCGGGCTCAGCCACTCGGAACCCCGGAGTGGGTGGGGCTTGAGGCCTGGGATGGAGCGCGCCTCCCGATTGGCTCTGAGGAAGGCGGTGACGTGGCCCGAAAAGACCCGTCTGTGCCTAACCCAAGGCTCAGCCACAACAGCGCTGGATTAGTGGTAGGCGGGGCGTGTCCCGGTCGGAGGCCGGAAACGGAAGTGGAGGAAAGATGCAGGTGGGGGAACAGCAGCTGGCGAAATGGGGGGCTGCCCTGGGGCCCCTGGGCTGAGTTCAGCCGGTCCTTTCCTGACGTGCTTTCTCAGGCTCTCTCCGGGGGGACTCCCTCCCCGGCCCGTTGTGCTGGCCCCGCAGGGTGGCGGTTGGGGCGATAAAGTGAGCGCGCGAGCGGCTTGTCAGCTCGCAGCACTCACGCACCTTTCCCCGCCGTGTTTCCGGCCAGGACCATCAGCACGTGCCCATCGACATCCAGACCAGCAAGCTACTCGGTAGGAGGGGCGCCCCCGCTCACCTGGCTGTCAAGGGGAGACCTGGCCCTCTGTCACCAACAGCGGACCCGCCGACCACTCGCTCTGTTCTGTGCTCCCATCTGTGGCTGGACCTGCCTCAGGAATAGGAGCGGGAAGGAACCATGCATAGAGTCTATACTTGACCTGTGTTTTCTATTTAAACGTATATGACATGTTGTCAATCGTACATTTCAGGGACAGAGGAGAGTTGAAGGCTTACCTTAAAGATGATCAGCTGCTGAATGGCAGATCTGAAGTTAGAACCTAAGTCTTGTCAGTTTCCAGTATTGTATTATGCTGGAAAAAAAAAAACTTTCTTCCTTTTTGGTTTTTCCTTTGACTTTAGGAGGAAGAGGCACGTAGGTCCAGTTGAAAAGAAAACCTTTCAATGGCCAGGCCATCTCCCTGCTGTCTGTATCGCGTCTGTATACCTCCTCTCTAGTTCAGAGCCAGGGAAGGGCCTCTTCACTCTGACCCCTCTAGGGCAGTGCACAGCTCCTGGGTTTTTACATGGTCTTTGAATTAATTGTTTTGATGCCAGCTGTGTCATTAAGATGACAGCTGGTTGACTGTGTCATCCGTTTGCTTCTACTTCTGTGACATCTACATAATTTTTGTTTTTGGAGATTTTAGTGGAGTGCAGCAATGGGGCTATAACTGATAACTAGTGTGGGCTCCCAGCATTTGACCAGTTAGCAGATTTCTTAACAAGGGCCAGGTGGCCACTTGGTGGAGCGTCTTTAACTTCATTTTGGATTTGTCCCAGCTCTTCAGGACCTTGTAGACTCTTGATGTATATGCTTGTTATTGGTCCTGAAAAGGACCGATAAAAACCCAACCATTTATTGAGGGTTTATTCTATACCAAGGGCTGTTTTATAGGCTTAACATTATGAAAGTGAAGATCGCTACAATTCACTGAGCCCTTGCCACGTGCCAGGCACGATGTTCAGTGTTCTGCCGTTTGTACTCAGTATATTTATCATCCCCATTTTACATGTAGAGAAACTGAGGCACAGAGAGGTTGAGAGACTTGCCCAAGAAAGTTGGTAATTAGAACCAGGACCAGCTGACCACAAAGTCTAGGTCTTAGCTCTCTCCTATGAGGAAATGTACTTGGCTCTCATTCACCTATACCCTCAACTAAAAAGAGATCTGGCCCAGAATCCAGGAGATCAGTCACATTGGTATTCATGTGTGCAGGATGGTGCTTCGCTGGTAAGAGTAGACCAGTGTTCTTTAGTCCTTAGGGGCTTTGCAGTTGTTCATTCATCTGGTATTTGGTGTAACCGTCTTGTGTTTTTCATTGTCATGGTTAATCCCAGCCCTGAGAAAGTAGAAATTGAATGTCAGTAAGAAAGATATAATTATCCATGGAAGCAAAAATATCATGGAGAATTCAGTGGTCCAAAGTGTCACTTTGATGTCAGGACCAGTTGAAAGCTTTCCTTTACCCTGTGTTGAGGCAGTTACTTTATAAAAGTCACATTGTGGGTAAAGTTAGGTTGTTGGAATCTGTTTAGCCCCAAGCATCCCTTTGAGCCTGTCTTCATTCCCATCTTCCCCTGACCCCCACACCTTAACCAATATGAGTACAACTTTTAGCCAATGCCTTAGCATATTTCACTTGAATCAGTGATGCAGTTTTGGCCATGGGAATGCTATGATTTGGGTTTCTGCTATAGACTGGCTGGTAGACAGAAGGCACTGCAACCTGAAATGGCAGAGTCTGGTATTGACCATCCGAGAGAAGATCAATGCCGCCATCCAGGACATGCCAGAGAGCCAAGAGATCGCCCAGCTGCTCTCTGGATCCTGTGAGTGCTTCGGAGCTGCATCACTGGGCCCCCGTCTTTCCTGGGGTGGTATATATCTGCTGAGCTGTTCCCTTTTCTTTAGTCATAGGACTGACCTCTAAAGAGAAAGAGGCTTTTATTTGGGGTATAGAGGCTGGTTTATTTCAACACAAAATGATGAAGGGGAGAGCTGTGCCCTCTAAAGTTACTGGCATATACATGAGTCAGCCATATGCGGTGGCCGCAGTGGTGAGTTAGAGACTGTTATTTCCAAAGTCTTTGTTTTTCTTTGCTTTCCAGACATTCACTACTTTCACTGTCTAAGAATTGTGGAGCTTCTCAAAGGCACTGAAGCCTCCACAAAAAATATTTTTGGCCGGTACTCTTCACAGCGAATGAAGGCAAGTATGGGTGATGGTGGTAACGCGCAGCTGGAGGTGTCCAGTCCAGGGGGTCAGAGGCTGTCTGGTCTCGCTGAGGATCCATTGGAGATGCCCCCATGAAATATTTCCTCAACTTTCTCTCTTTCCCCATAGTTTATGCCAAAAGTAGATCCTGAAAGTGAAAGTATCAGTCGCTCAGTTGTGTCCAACTCTTTGTGACCCCTACCGCTGGGTTTACATTTTCTTTGGGAATCACTCGTTGGCACCATACTCTTAAAGTGGGTGGTCCAGCCAGCATTATGAAGGAGGAGGTTGATGCAGAGACTGGGAGAGCGTCCCCTGTTGGGGGATTGAGCTGAGATGTGGCTGCTTTCCTGGCTCACTTCCTGTTTCTTTTCTTAGGATTGGCAGGAGATCGTAGCCCTATATGAGAAGGACAACACCTACCTAGGTAAGGGGCCCAACCTGGGAGTCCCAGTGTCCACGGGGAGGCTCCCTCCTCGAATTTTGAGACACTGGGCTTCTAGGAGGTGCAGTTCATGTGGGGGGAGAGGCTGGTGTATAGATGTTTCTGAGGTGGGAAAATAAATTTCAATGAGTGTTTGGAGAAGGATGACCACCAGGCAGGTTCTGGGCATTTGGACGGGTGCTTATGGGTCTTCTGCCGGTCACCTCTTGATGACTAGCTCCCCCGGCACCCCTCTGCTCCACTGAGCAGAAGAGGCACAGGTTGACCTGGGGCCTGTATCAAGTGCCTGAGAGAATAACTAAAAGGCTGACTGTAGTTTGGGTTGTATTTGCTATCAGTGTAAATAATTATAATAGCTAATATTGATCAAATATTAATACTTATTAAATGCAAGGAATTATACTTGTATTTTATATGAATTCTCTTAATTCTCATGATAAATATTACTACCCCTGTTTTATAGTTGAGGACTGGATTGGAGAGATTAAATGACTGTCTTCAGTTCTGCAGCCAGGAAGGGGAGGAGCTGGGAGGTCAACCCCCGTGTTCTTCGCCACCAGGCCAGGGTATATTTGCGCATGTCCTTGGGGCGTGCCTGCCTTAGGTCTGGGGGTGAACTTCCTGCACCCATCTTTTTCAGTGGAACTCTCCAGCCTCCTGGTTCGGAACGTCAACTATGAGATCCCCTCCCTGAAGAAGCAGATCACCAAGTGCCAGCAGCTGCAGCAAGAATACAGCCGCAAGGAGGAAGAGGGCCAGGCGGGGGCTGCTGAGATGAGGGAGCAGTTCCACCACTCGTGCAAGCAGTACGGCATCACGGTGAGCAGGCCAGGTTTCCCGCGGCGGGGGACACATGCCTGGGGCCTGTTTGTCTTCCTGGGCCCAGTGCCTTTGCTTCTGGGAGGGCTTTCCTTCTTTGCTGGTTGGGCCCTTCTTGGGCCAGTTTCTTGCCCATCTTTAGTCTTCAGGCATTTTCTTTAATCCGCTGGACTCCGCTTCCCACCACTTCTGTCTAAGCCCACCTCATGGATCCTCTCTAGGGGGACAATGTCCGAAGAGAACTACTGGCCCTGGTGAAGGACCTACCAAGTCAGCTGGCCGAGATCGGGGCGGCAGCCCAGACCCTGGGTGAAGCCATTGACCTGTACCAGGCCTGTGTGGGGTTTGTGTGCGAAAGGTATTGAGGGCCCTGGCTTCTCCCCAGTGGAGGAGGGCGCTGCTTCCCCGACTGAGCTCTCTTCTCCACTTGTGCTTTCCCCACGTGACACTTGAGTGCCAGGCCCAGCAGTGGGCCTGGCCTCACAAGTGGGCAGCAGGAGGGTCAGTGGCATGCTCCATTGCAGCCCCACAGAGCAGGTGCTGCCGATGCTGCGATTTGTGCAGACGCGGGGGAACTGCACGGTGTACGAGTGGAGGACGGGCACGGAGCCCTCGGCGGTGGAGAGGCCACACCTTGAGGAGCCCCCTGAGCAGGTGGAAGAAGACGCGGTAAGACAGGCCAAGTGAGATCCGCTTCCTCCCCTCAGACATGATTCAGTCCTCCCCCATCCCCTCTGAACTCAGAGTCCAGAGGGAAGAAAGAGATGTTCCTGTGAGAGAGACTGTAGGTGGAGGGGCCCAGAAGGCCCTACTCCTTTGTTTTTCTGGCTTTCTTGAGACCACAGGGTAGATGAGCGTTGAAGAGGCCCAGGAGCTGGTCGGCTTTGAACTGGGAGCCCTTCCGTCCCCTGAGCTCTCTGAAGACAGACTCTCCTTTGGGAAGCTTGGAGACCACTATGTTTGAACAGTGTGCCGTTGCTCCCTACTGAGACCTAGAAGAAAGCAGGCCCCTTTTTCTCACCCATCTTCTTTGAACTAACACTTTTTTCCCTTCTAGATTGACTGGGGGAACTTTGGGTTGGAGGTGGCATCTGAAGGGGCTGACTCTGGCATCTCTGCCCAGACTGCTGGAATTGACTGGGGCATCTCCCTGGAATCGGATTCAAAGGTTGGGATGCTCTCTCAGTCCATCTCTCTTGAGGACTTTCTGTGATTGCTGTTTTGGTGATAAGAAACACGTTGGGAATTTCCTAGTGGTCCAGTGGTTAAGACTCCGCGCTTCCATTGCAAGGGGGCAAGGGTTCAATCTCTGGTCAGGGAACTGAGATCCCGGGTGCCTTTCAGTGTGGCCAAAGAAAAAAAAAGTTTTCTCTTTCTCTTCAAAGACATCACTTGAAGTTCACAGCTCTTGGACCACATATAGTTTGGGAGGAGGTAGAGTTTCCAAAGTGACATGTCAGAGTTTTGACCTCTTTCTCTTGGTGTTTGGGGCAGGTGTAGGGCTATAGGCATGGGCCCACACTGCCATCTTTGCCACCTCCATTGGGGCTGGAGGTCCTTCATACAGTTGAAATGTGCATCATTGGGCTTATTGAGGGCTTTAGTTTATCCTAGCTCCCTTTGCTGGGAAAAGTTCTCCCAACAGTGCAGGGGTTCTTTGCTCTCCACCCAGGAAGCTGGGGGTGATGAGATAGACTGGGGAGACGATGCCACTGCTCTGCAGATCACCGTGCTGGAAGCTGGAACCCAGGGTGAGTGTGTTGCTCCCTGCAGCCCTGGCAGAGGGTACCCCTGTGTCTCTAGAAGCAAAGAAAAAGTACACTGCCAAGACTGCGCTTCTCATACAGTTACCTGTTTGGTTTTTGTTTTTTTTTTCCAAAATCTTGTTGATGATGTGAGTGTAGTGGATAGACAAGAGTTCTTAAAATGAAGCCTAGAAACTCTCTATGCTTTGGATATTGAATGTGGGTCAGCCTTTGTCTGGGATGTTCCGAGAGGGCTGACAGGCTCTGAAGCCTGACCTGGCCCCCCTTCCCCACAAGTGGAGAGGCTGTGGCCGTGATCTGAGCCACTAGAGGGCAGTGCAGGATGAGACTTGATGCCCACCAAAGTGAAGGGACTCTTGGTTCGTTGGAACTCAGCTCTGTGCTCTTCCTCACAGACTGCAGTTGGCTCTTGGTGCCTGATTAGGGCTGTGACAGATGGGAGGGGTGACCCTTCCTTCTTGGGTTGGAACAGCAAGTGGCTTTACTGCAGTGTCTGTGTCCACATTAATGCACCAGGACTTCTCAAACCGATGGTCTTGCCTTGTCTTTAGCCACTTTATCACTTCTCTCTCTTTCTGGCAGCTCCTGAAGGTGTTGCCAGGGGCCCGGATGCTCTGACACTTCTTGAATACCCCGAGACCCGGAATCAGTTCATTGATGAGCTCATGGAGGTACTTTTGTCTCTGGATGTTGTGCGGGGAGGCCCGGCACCGGCATAGGCGGTATTGCTCTAGATGCCTGACCTGACCTTCCTGTTTGTGTGAAGGATGCTGAGTGCTTTCAGTGCTCCAGAGCAAGGGCACTCCCATCCACTCTGGAGCATTAGGATGCTTCCCATTCATTCCATTCATTCAACGGACTTCCCCGGTGCTTCAGTGATAAAGAACCCACCTGCCATGCAGGAGCCACAGGAGACATGGGTTTGATCCCTGAGTCAGGAAGATCCCTTGGAGGAGGGCATGACAGCCCACTCCAGTATTCTTGCCAGAGAATCCCATGGACAGAGGAGCCTGGCTACAGCCCATAGGGTCGCAAAGAGTTGGACACAACTGAAGCAACTGAGCATGTCTTCACTCAAGAGTGTTTATCATGTTTATCATCCTTCCTAAACCTCTGGCACTGTCGGAGGAGACGAGCAGAAAACAAGGCAGCATCCTTGACCTCACGGAGCTTGTAGTCTAGTGGGGAGAAACGAGGCAAACGAGTGAAATACGCAGCATGTTAGGTGTTAACACAGTGCCATGGAGAAGGAGCGCTGGAACAGGAGATGGGGCTGCTGGGAAGGCCTGTTTTTATGTTAGTGGTCAAGAAGGCCCTGTTGCAAAGGTGACCAGTAAGTCAAAACCTGCAGGGGGTGCAGAGAGAGCCACGCCCACATCCGGCAGAAGAGCCTTCCAGGCAGGGGGAGCAACACAGAAGCTTGGAGGCCGAAGTGTGTCCTGCACACGTGATGAGCAAGGAGGCCGAGCAGGGGAGCTGGGGGAGCAGAAGAGCTCAGAAAGCTGAAGGGAACGGGGAGCTGTTGGGGCTTTGGAGCAATTTGTGTTTCATGTCATCTCTGTGGCTGAGGTGTCTGGCAGCCCACAGTAAGAAACTGTTCTTGGACCTTCTTTGTGGTACTGGGGAGCTGGGGGCCTGCCTTTGTTGATTTCTGAGTCTGTCCACTTCTCAGGCCTGCTGGCAGGGGAGGGCCTCCTAGAAGGTCTTGTCCTCACCAGTCTAGGTCAGGTTTCCATGGCTGAATAAAAGTGACAAGACATGTGACTGGTTCTCAGATTCTGCCTAGCTTTTTCTTAATCTAGGGCTTCTCAAACATGGACTCCTGTTCCCTGAATCTCATTTTTCCCATGGAGAGAAAATAGCTTCATTCAGCAGAGAGAACCCCTTGAATTCTCTGCTTCGTAGTTATGTGATCCATAGCCTGGGAGGAGGAGGGGGTGGTCCTGGGTTAGGTAAGGCCTGAGGCAGCAATGAGGGGCTGAAAGGTGATGGTGGAGGCTGCCCCAGACTCCCACCTTAGAGTTGGTGAGTTTCTAGTAGTAAAAATGCTCAGAGGACATCCCTGCTCCTCTGTTGTTCAGTCGCTAGGTGGGTGTTAGTCGCTCAGTCGTGTCTGACTCTCTGTGACCCCGTAGACCGTAGCCCACCACGCTCCTCTGTCCGTGGGATTCTCCAGGCAAGAATACTGGAGTGGGCTGCCATTCCCTTTTCCAGGTGATCTTCCTGACCCAGGGATCGAACATGGGTCTCCTGCATTGCAGGCAGAGTCTTTACAGTCTGAGCCACCAGGGAAGCCCCGTTCATTTGCTAAGTCGTGTCCAGCTCTATTTGACACCATGGACTATACCACACCGGGCAGTCCCCTACTGTGCCTCCTCCAGCCAACCCTTACCTTTTTCTTTATTTAGAGCAGGCTGATGGCCTAGCTTCTGAGTGCTTTTCTCAGTTTGAACCAAATCCTCTTCTGTCCTCAGCTCGAAATCTTCTTGTCCCAGAGAGCAGTGGAGATGAGTGAGGAGGCAGACATCCTGTCTGTGAGTCAGTTCCAGCTGGCTCCAGCCATCCTGCAGGGCCAGACCAAGGTAAAGATGGTCGCCATGGTGTCGGCACTGCAGGATCTGATTGGCCGGCTCACCAGTCTTCGAATGCAGCACCTGTTTATGATCCTGGCCTCACCAAGGTCTGGCTTTCCCCTTGCTGTTGGGCTGTCCCTGGGCATGTTGCAGGGCGCTGCCATCTTGGGCGGCCCCGCCTCCTTGTTTCCTCCTCTCTGTGACCCCTTGGACCTCATCCCTGCCTCCCATAACTGCACCACCCCAACTGGGGTTGGGGGTTCTCTTTGGGGCAAGATGGGGTGGCTTGAAATATGCAGGCAGAATCAGCCTCCTGCGTAGGATGGGGAAGTGGGAGTGGCATTCCATACCAGGAAGGACTGACGGATGTGGAGCCTGAGCGGCCGACAGAGACTGCCCTGTTGCAGCAGTTGGATGGGGACACCCAGGCTGCCCAGAGACGCCGAACACTTACGTGAATGCCCTGCCCAGGTATGTGGACCGAGTGACTGAGCTCCTCCAGCAGAAGCTGAAGCAGTCCCAGCTGCTGGCTTTGAAGAAAGAACTGATGGTGCAGAAGCAACAGGAAGCCCTCCAGGAGCAGGCGGGTCTGGAGCCCAAGCTGGATCTGCTGCTGGAGAAGACAAAGGAGCTGCAGAAGCTGGTGAGAGCAGAGAGGCAAACCTGCCCAGTTTGCGCAGAACGAGGCCCCTTTGCCTTCGGCCTCCTGCCCACCCGGTAACACTGTCTTTCAGATTGAAGCTGACATTTCCAAGAGGTACAATGGGCGCCCTGTGAACCTGATGGGAACCTCTCTGTGACCTACTGCCGTTGTTCCTGCCCATCTTCTCAGCGTTCAGGATGGAGGAGGGACAGCACGAGGCCCTTCCTGGTGAGAGACTAAGCCGACTTGAGGATGGAAGGCCCCGGATGGAACTATCACCCGGAGGGTGATCTCAGCACTCTGTACTCTCTGCAGGAGGCTGTCTTGATGGTCCTTCGGCCCCTCAGCCTCAAATCACAGCTTCTGCTCCTTCTTGTTAATGTAGTTGGACTTTAATAAAAGAGAGAGATTCTTGTTTCCCTACTGACAGTGCCCGTCTCTGGGCCTGGGGTTGAGGCTGTGTACCCATTTGCATGGGGTTCTTGATTCTGTGAGGTACTAGGCTGGGGACTTTTCCTCTTTGCCTCTGCTGGCAGGGAGGCCCCCAAAATTAGTATCTACAGTTCAGCAAGGGGCTCTGGGGTAGCTGAGTCAGCCAGGGCTCTTTCTCTCCATGGCCAGGCCCAGACTGCCCCACTCAGGCCAGAAGCCCAAGGAGAGCAGTCAAGTGGCAGCCTTGTTGGAGCCAGCAAAGCTGTATTTTCCTTTTAATCACAGCTTACCTCCAGGCAGAGGGAAAATGCGGTTTGGGAAGGAAGGGTCTGATCAACAAGGTGGAGACAGGAGTTGTCACCTTCGCTAGCTGCCTGTCTACTTCCCACCCATAACTGCCTGCTCTGTGATTGGGTACAGCCCACCCCAGGCCAGCACCCCTCTCCCTGGCCACCTACCCATCCCCGTTTCCCAGGAAGGGTAGGGGTTGGGGGTGGCCAGCAATTCGATTTTAATTTCATAGCAGAGCAGTTGATTCATGGCTCTTTGTCGCTGGCGTTGACTCCCGTAATGACTTTCCATCAAAATGAAAAGTGGAGTGACACCACTCATTATTCCTGCTGCTTGTTATCTCAGTTCTGGGGAGGGCCGCCCCCTCCCTGCTGCCTTTCAGCCGTCCTGGACAGTGAGTGATGGCCCCTATTAATCACCGACCCCGCGGACTCCGGCGGACACGCTATCCAGAGGAGAGAGAGATAAGGCCGCATGAACTGCTCGAAGCCGCTCCTATCAATTAATGTCAGCCCATCGCTTCCCCCCAGTCTTTGCCTGTTCACCTCCTTTTGGGGGGATTGGAAGTCTAGGAACTGAAAAAGGAAAGACATTGGTGTGGAATGTCGAGGTACAACTGTCCTTGGAATAGAAGGGCTTTGGGGCCTGAGCGGGTGTGTCCCACCCTCAGGCGCTGTGAAGCCTCGGCTGGGGAGCTGCCTGCGGCTCTGGGGTCCTTTCTCTCTGAGAGCATGTCGGCTACCTCCTGCCCCACCTGTTTGGCTGCTGGCTCCACTGGCCTTCTGACCTACCCCTTGCGGCCACCATCAGCTCACTGAGCCATGCTACCCTTGCCCGCTCTAATGTCCCTCGTCCAATCACCAGCTGTCACACAGGCTCTTTGCTCACAGGCACTGGGCTTTGGGGAGAACCCTGTTGTCATGTGACCGCGGCAGGCTGGGTTCAGGCCTCCTAAGCTCTTGCTCCTGCCTTCGGGCGCACCTCGCTGGCCTTCTCCGCCCTGCCTGGGGCCAGTAGGGGATGTTGGATGTGCTATTTGGCTGCAGGAGATAAGAAGTGGGTTTAATAGGTTTTCTCAGCAGGTTTTTGTCACCTTGGTAAGCAGTGTGGCTAAGAGACTTCTCTCAGGGGGTACTGGGCCCATTTCACTGCTTATCTGGTGAAATCAAGGCCCATCTAGCTGTAGGTCCATGTAACTGATTTCTTAAAAGAATCATAACGTTGGGTTTGTTCTCAGGAGCGTTTAGCCCTATTTGCCTGCAACCCTGTGCTTTGCTTCCTGGGTCCTACTTTCCCCAACCACCCAATGGCATTGAAGAGCCCGCCTGGCTGTTTGACCCCGCAGAAGGGCAGCTCTGTGTCTTTCCAGTCTGCTCCCAGATTTCCCGGAGCATCACTCTGATTGCATTTAGCTTCCTGCCTGTTCATCTCAGAGGTGGTTGTGAGGATTAAATGAGTTAACATCTGCAGAGCTCTTAAAACAGTGCCTGGCACAGCCTATGTGCTCGCTGGACATATGTGAGCTCTTATTTTGGGTTTCTGAAACAATGTTAAGAATGCTTCCTCCTCTCCTAACTTCCTTCTTTGAAGCAGGGTGGGGCGGTGGCGGGGGCGGCAAAGAGGCTCCTTTGGGAGCTTGAAGACCAAGTTCTGAGCCCAGGTTTCTGGAACTCCCAAAACAACATTCAGGGAGAGAGAGGAGATGGGCCCAGATTACACTCTTAGAATCCTTCGTTGGATGAGAGTTATGTTGCCAAGAGCACTCTACTTTTCTGTTTGCTTTTATACCACCTCTTTCCAGAGAAGATTTTAAGGTGCTCACTGCTTAGCTAAGACATGTCATTACCGGCTTCAGATAAGGAAAGCATCACCTTTCCAAAATCCTTTCACCCAGGCAAATCCAGGCAATGTCAAGCCCACTCACCATGACTGTTCAGGTGAAACCTTTCTTCCCGCATAGACTCTGTCCTTTCCAAGTCTGGTTCTCAAAGTGTAGGATCCCTTTGCTCTGCAGCCCGTGATGGCCGACCATGAAGGTGGGTTAAGTAGGGTGCTAATGATGGCTCCTCTGGGTTCCAGCCACTCAACTAAGGGCTTGACAGGGAGATAGGTCCTATACATCCTGAACTACTGTCCCCGGGCCTGTGTGGGGCAGGGGTTATCTGTATCATTGAGACCAAAATCTCACTCCTCTGAGTATGATCCACTCCAGAGGACTGGCCCAGAGCAGAGGACCAAAGGAAAAGCAGACCCCAGGCTCTAGGGGAGCAGGAGCTAATTCTGCCTGGTTGTGTCTGTCTCCCTTGTTAATTCCCCAGGTGTTCCTTACAGCTTCTCGCCTAGAAAAGTGGATCCTGCAGCTCTTCCTGCTTTTTCATTTACATTTGCCTGTCCTGTTACTAAGCTCTATTTCATCTTCCCCTGCACCCTACCCCTGCCTGGGCCACCACCAGATCTTAGTTCCCCAACCAGGGTCTTGGCCCTCAGCAGTGAAAGCACAGAGTCCTAACCCCTGGACCACCAGGGAATCCTGCTTCATCTTTTAATTGCCATGTGTTTATTTTCCTCTCCCCACTACTCCAAACACATACATGAATGCGCACACACAATCTAATAACAGTAACAGTGGTGATTGGCACCTTCTCTGGAGCTAGACTGTCCAGGTAAAATCCCAGCTCCACTCTTGCTGCCTGTGTGGTCTTGGGTGAGTCCCTGAACCTCTCTGCACCTCATTTTTACCCCAGTGAAATGACAAAGGAAGACACCCTCGGGGTGGATAGCTGTGGTGAGTATGGGCGGCACCCAGAGGGTACCTGGTGCAGAAAGACTGCTGGCAGCTTGTGAGGGGTGGTGGATGCAAACATCCTGGACTTAGGTTAGAAACTTCCATTCAGGTCCCGGTTCCACATGTCCTGGATATTCCAACACATCCCAAACCACCCCCATCAGCACCCGAATCCCACCCTGCATCCCTCTCTTATCTCCTATCTCTTCTATCAACAGGCTCTTGGCTCTGCTAGTTCACCTCCAATCCACCTTTTCTGTGTGCTTTGTTGACCTAATGATTTACCTACTTAGAAACTCGGATGCCCCTTCAGCTCCCCAGATTCCTAGTGTCACAGGGCAGCCCTTGACACCTATGTTCACCTGCCTTTCCAGGCTGGGTATCCACTGAAGATACCAAACCCATATATGTCCCCAGACCCCTTCTGGGGTCCTTTTAGCTCTCCTTTTAGACCCAGCTGATGAGACCCACACTCATTTCCAGTTCCCAGGCAGAATGAGATCCCCCCCATCCTCAGCAGCATCCCTGATGCTGTCTGTAGATGTCCTGAATTCAGGGAGCATGTCTCAACTACGTGACTGCCTTCCCATGGGCTGAGCCCCAAACGGAACTGCTTAAGAGCAGGGGCTGACTTTTCGCTCATTTTTGCCTCCTTCCCTTTTGTGCCCTTCCCTTTGGAATCTTACGGGCTTCCCTGGTGGCTCAGATAGTAAAGAATCTGCCTGCAGTACAGGAGACCTGGGTTCGATTCCTGGGTCAGGAAGATCCCCTGGAGGAGAAAATAGCAACCTACTCCAGGATTTTTGCCTGGAAAATCCCACGGACAGAGGAGCCTGCAGGCTGCAAACAGTGGGGTCATAAAGAGTCGGACACAACTGAGTGAGCACGCACGCTTTGGAATCTCAAACTTCTCTGAACTTCAGTTGTGTTAGTGATCTCACAGTTGACTCTGACTTCTAAAATGTCAGATCATTTATGACATTTTATGATTATATGACATTTTATGACGTGTTACGATCACGTGGTGCACAATTAAGTTAAAAAAAAAAAAGAGTCCCATAAAGAAGTTTGGGAAGAAAATTGGGTTTAATTAGGCTTTTAAAAATGAACCAATGGTCAGATTAAGTCTGATCCACAGTTGTCTAGTGATAGTGCCTGCCCTGAGGATCTTCTGGGCCGGTCTGTCCCATCCCTGTTTGGTTGAGGACTCTTCCAGAGAAAAGAGCTGCTGTTCAGCCTCTTGGAGGTTTCATGGCTTCACTGACCCAAGTCTGCCGCCGCTTACTGAATGCTGCCCACATGCTGCGTTCTGAACAAGCTGATCTGCACCCTGGGTAATCAGGCCCCAGGCTCTGCTCCCAGGTTCCTAGCAAATTGGCGGGGAGGTAAGGGGGGCAGCAGGAGGGTGTTGAGCCTGCTTCAGGGCAAAGAAGCCCAGGATGCCAGCTGACCCTGACGAAGATCTCTGTGTCCTCCAGGTGCCCTTCCTCTCAGGTGGTGAGCAGGGCCCTTCTGGGTACATGGGCCCTGAGTAAACTCATACCTGTCCTGCCTGCCACCCTTCTCTCCTCCCCCAGGCTCCAAAGAAAACCAGTGTGAATATTTAAACTTCTCCTGTGTGTCTAATAAAAAGTTCTGCACTATTTAACGCCCCAGCTATCCATTACTGTCGGGAGCTGCCCTCTCCCTCCCAGCCTTCCCCTCCCTCCCTCTTGCCCAAACCCCGCGCAGTGAAGCCATTTGTCAAAGCCCTCTCCGCAGGCTGCGCTTGGCTGTGTCTGAAAGGACAAGCGCCCTGCAGGGGGAGGCGGGGATGAATAAAGGGGCTATGCAAATTGCTGCTTAATCTGCAGAGAAACACCCAGGCTTTGGGGAGACGCTCATTACTTCTTTTAACTGTGATTAACGGGCAAATTAAACCCGAGCCCTTAACTCTCTCCTGGCAGAGGACTCGAACGCAGAGCCCTGGGCCGTGCAGGTGGAGGGAGGCGCTGGTGTGTAGCTGCAGCCCCCGGGGGGCTGGGATCAAGGAGAAGTCTGACCCTTAACCTGTGTGTCATTGCCATTGTGGAGTAGGAGGGAGGGGAGCCCCGAATTGGGTAGGTGGGCAGATCCAGCGCAACTTAACACATAGGGAAGGGAGCACTCCATGCCCTAAGAATGAGGGAGTGGCCCTGGGTTGCTGCCTTCTGTTTCTCGACAACAAAAGTGTGAGGACTCTCGGCCTCCCCTGCCAGGACCTACTGTTGGTGTGACCACAGCGCCTTTAGCCCCAAACCTGGGGCTGAAAATGTGTGTCTGAGGAACCTCCAGAAGTTCAGCTCCAAAACTGACCTTGGGCCCAGGGAGGTGGGAAGAGGCAAAGAAGCAGAAGGAGGTCAGGGACTGTTTTTATGGGAGTAGAGCATGCTAAGTCCCTTCAGTCGTATCTGAGTCTTTGCAACTCCGTGGACCATGGACGGGAGCCTTCCAGGCTCCTCTGTCCATGGGATTTTCCAGGCAAGAAGACTGGAGTGGGTTGCCATGTCCTTCTCCAGGGGATCTTCCCGACCCAGGGATCCAACCGGCATCTCATGTCTCCTGCACTGGCAGGCGGATTCTTTACCACTAGGGCCACCGGGGAAGCCCCATTTATGGGAGTAGAGACCCTAGGAATAGTCTTGCTACAGGTTACACAGGTTATAAGCTTACAGAGTCCAGCACCCAAATCAGAAGGGGTCAAAGGTCCAAGGCAGCCCTCTCTGTTTCTTAACCCATCCGAGTGTGTGTGTTAAGATATCTGACCCAGCTCAGAACATATGATTTACCACTTTAACCCTTTTTGTGGGCACCATTCAGTGGTGTTAAGTTCATTCACATTGCTGTACAAACATCCCCACCACTCATTCTGTCTGATTTTTGAGCCATCCTGGGTCACCTATAGAGCAAAAGACCAGCCACCTACAGTCACCTCTAATAGACAACAACAAGTGAGGCAGAACTGTAGGTGGAATAGTTCTGTTTGAAATGCAGAAACCTGGGTAAGGCCGCTGGTGCCTGGCACGCCAGGTAAGTGGAATGGAGGCCTCATGCTCCGGAGGTGGGTTGGGTGGAAATCCTGTAGGGATTCCCCGTTAAAGAAGGTCCCCTAAGCCTGAGTGAATAGGAGGTGAAAGATGACATACAACGGTGACAGACTGTCTGTCAAGCTGATGGGGCCGAGGAGAGACACGGGCCCGTATTTTATTTTGTCGTCGTCAAGTGGACCAGTAGGTCTGTCATAGAAACCAGGCCTGACAGCTCGCTCAGCGACTCAGCTCTCTTTTCTTGACTCCTGCAGCCCAGCTCCACCATCTATTAAAACATCCTGGGCTGTCAGGGATATTAAAAGGCTCTGTCACTCCTTCTTAAAACAGTCATAAATACAATCTGGACATGAGCATTTGGGCAGGAGCCCCAGTGCTGAATGGGAAGAGACAACAGCAGGGACGCCTACCTTTCTTGACAGTCAAGGCTTAAACAGGGAGCCCGGGATTCCTCTCCTTTTTCTCTCGAATGCAAGAATAAGGGCTGTCTCCAACATCTGCTGGGGCCTGGCATCTTGAAAACAACTGTTGTCAAACGTAGAATGTGGCCTTTGTTAGCATGACCACAGCCTCAGCTTATCTCTGGTGCTCGGCGCACCCAAATGGCACCTGTTCTACATGTCTGCCTGCGCACCTGCTTCCTAGGCCTCCCCACGTGGCGCAGTGTGGGGAGGAACCAAAAGGTAACGAGAGAGCCCCCCATTCTTCTTCCTCCTGTCCCTCTTCACTCTCCCTGCCCTGCGCGGCCTTGACTGACCCACCTTGGAACAAGGGTCTTAGGCTGGAGGCTTCCCAGGCAGGCTCCCCAGAGTGCCAGTTGGAACTTGTAATCATGCCAGTTGGAAAACCCCAGTCAGCCCGGAATCCTGAGTCTCTTTAAAGGATGGGATCACAAATCTTCCTGCCTGGAAACTTCCAGCTCTCAAAGAGGGCATTCCCTTCCTTTCTACATAAGCGTGCATGGCCTCAGGCTTCTTGCTAGGAGCTGGCCCCTCTTTTCAAGAGCATCCTATTTGGGATGGAGGATGTTTCTCCAGCTTGCAGCTCTCTGCCTCTATACCCAGGCAAATTCTGACTCTGGGCTCCATCTCTGTTGGGCTATGTTGTCACCAAGTGCCTAGTTTACTGAAACATATAAAGGCCCTATGTTGACATCAGGGCAGCACCTCGGACACTGGCCTCTTGAAATGTCCTTTCTTCTGCCCACCCAGTGTTTGAAGGCTGGAATCACTTCCCATCCCAGTACTTCTAGATAACTTTGGATATTTTTTTAAACTATGGACTGATTTGTGTGTGTGTGTTTGTTTATTTGTTTTCAAAGAAATTACATTCTCAGCAGCTTTCCCCAAATATTTCATGTTAAGAAGTGTCAGACTTTTATCCTTCCTTTCTATAATATTTATTACATGCCTACCTTATTCAGTCGTCCAGCCCCAGAGGACAGGACTAGGTCTGTGTGTGGAGGTAAGAGGGAGGCAGGTTTCTGCCTAATATATGAAGCCTTTTATGACAACCAAAGGTGCTCCATGGGACACAGGTGAGATAGTCATCATCACTGAGGACCTTAGACTGGTCAGTATCTGGTGGGGACACTGCAGAGGATGGGAGATTGGTGGGATGATTCTGAGAGTCAGTGACTGGGGCACTTGGTATGTCTGGAAGCTGAACAAGGCCTAGCAGCTGTTCACCAGCTGCCTTCCATGTGGCCATCTTGCCATGTAATCCCAGATGGTCAGACCCCTCACCCTCTAAGGTCACAGGGCCAGCGGCAGGGTAGTGGGCAAGCCCTTCTTCGCTCTGGTAGCCCCAGGCAGTGTCTGTGATGGCCTGGAGAAGGCAGGATGTGAGAGGTAGTGATGAGAAAGAGATCCCACCAGCTTCCGGGGTAGAGAAGGGCTCAGAGCTCTCTCTTCCGGCCCACTCCCCTCCTACTGGCTTCCACTCCTACTCCCCTCCAGCCATGGTCTCCCTTTCCACCTGCCTTGGCTTCTCCCTCCCTCCTTTGCTCTCCTAACCCCCTTCCCTCCTCCACAGCCTCCCTCATCTCCATGGCGATAAAAGGGGAGGTGTGGTGGGCTGTGCCCTGTATTTTGAGTCGCTCCATAATAGCCCCTTTCTCTGGAGACACAGGGGCTGCCTGTGGAACTAATCTCTCCCTGCCCATCAGCTCACAAAGGCCAGGGAAGCCCCTCCCTCAGCCTAGCCGCCCCGGTGACCCCGAGCTCGTTTCCGGTGCGCTTCCAGCCCTCCGGGGCCTGCAGCTGGGCCTCTCTCATGGGATCCTGCACACAGGCAGGGTCACCCCAGCTGACCTCCCCCGAGGACAGGGGTCAAGCCCCCTCTGAGGTCTCAAATGTGATTGGAAGGGAGCTGAGGCGGGGGATGTGGGGGGTTGTAGGGGGAGGACGGGCATGGGGGAGGGAACCTTCTCTTTTAATGTAAAATTAAAAGACTCCCTGTGTCTTCCTGTCTTTGCAGCTCAGGCTGGGTCGCCTGGCCTGGGACCCCACCCCTGGGAATCTGGACATCTTAGAAATGAGTTAAACTCTTGGCAATGGGGCTTGGTCAAACCTGATCTGGAATATCGGAATCATAAAAATCCTAGTGTGGGAAGTGGGAGAAACTGTCTGTACAGGGCAGCCAGGTGCGCAGTCAGCCCGGTTTTGACTCTGGTACTTGCTTGCTTAGACCCCTGTGGGCCTTGATGTGCTTATTTGCAGGATGGGAACACTAATAGCACCAACCTCATGGGTAACATGCTAAGTGAGATCATGCACATAACATGTTCCTTAGCTTAGTTTCCGGCTCAGAGGAGGTTCTCTGGGTAGCAGAGCTGTGACTGTATTAGGCAGGAAGGAGGCCTCAGGCTTCAGGAATGATCTACTTAGCTCAAGCCATCCCCATCCCTGGAGAAGAATATTCGAGGGAGTGGATCTGGTGGAAACACAGACTAGGAAGTCAGAATGGCTGGGACTCATTCCCAGCTCCACCACCTACCTACCTACCGACTGTAAGACTTCATATGTAGAATGGGATAATACTGCCTACAGTTATGACGATCAAATGGTTTAACACATGCAAAGTGCCCAGAGGGAAACTAGCTTGTTGTCCACGTTACATAAATGTTAGTTATGAGGGTTATTGATGTTATTATTATTGGGTCTCTGTGGACCTGATCTTCCTGAACAGTGCTTATTTCAAATATTCAAAGTCTTCGTCCCTACAAGTTCCCTCTCTTTTCTATGTTATACAGCACATTGTGATTTCTGGCAAGGAATAATATACGGTCACTCTCAATTGCTTGTTGATGAAAAAAAGGCATATTTTGCCTATATAGATAGCAGCTCTAAACAAGGGACACAGCTAAGCCAGAAGGGAGTCATTGGCCCCTTATAAAACAAGGCCGAGTAAAAGATAGGAGTTCAGAAAGGTTGAAGGAGGTCTGATGGGAGCTGCCAACAGCTCTCCTAACCCGCCCAAGTTATTACTGGAATCATTTCAGGAGATAATTTAATGCTCTCTCTCGGTGGCCCTGTTTGCTCCTGCAGGGAAAAATAAATAAATAAACAAACCCAACCACCCCAACCAACTCAAGCTTTATGAGAACATCACTTGCAAATTTTTAATGACACGGTTATTAATATAACTGTCCTGGCACCTCCCCTACATCTGATCACTGGTGAATTATGGGCCTTGAGTTCTGACTGCTGCTCTCATTACTGCAAACAGTTCCACTCTGTCCTTCCACACGCACAGAGACCTCAGAGTCTGCAGCAGGGCCTGCTGCCCCAAAGTTGGGAGCAGGAGAACTTGGGGAGTCTGGCTGAGGGGTGGGGCTGGAGGGTGAGAAAGAACCAGCTGAGGCGGGGCGAGAAGGCACCCATCGGGTGTGGTGGTGGTGAGAACACTTGACTGAGAATCCAGAGGCCTCACTTTAACACCATCTTTAGTTCTATGATTCAGCCCAATCTTTCGGTTTCTGGGACCTCATTTCTTCACTTATTAGATAAGGATTTTTAAAAATTATTTTTTCCTCTTTGCCATTTTTAAGCATGTATAATGTTCCAGGCATTGTGCTAAATGCCTTATATTATTATTATTATTCGGCTGCACCACACGGCTTATGGGATCTTAGTTCCCCAACCCAGGGATTGAACTCCAGGCCTTTGGCAGTGAAAGCCAAATGCTTTCAAAGGTCTGAGTCCTAACCACTGGACCACCAGGGAATTCCCAGTATTGTCTTATTTAATGAATTCTCAGGAGTGTGTATGATAATACTCGTTTAATCCTCATTTAGTAGATAAGGAAACTCAGGTTCTCAGAAATTGAAAAGCTTGTCTGAGGTCACACAGCTGGTAAGCAGGGATACTGGTCGGCAACCTTAATCTGCCTGACTCCGGGGCCAAAGCCCCTCACTGTCAGGCTGCGCTGCCTGCTGGGGACAGTAACACCTGTCCTCCCACCTGGGAGGGTGGGAGACTCAGATGCGCCCCTGGCGGTGGAAGGGCACTGCCAAGCGCACAGCGGTCAGACGTGGTGACATAAAAGGCTTTCCCAAAGGAAGGCAAAAGAAGTTGGGGTGGGATGAACTGAGATTAGAGGCATGGGCTACCAGAAGAAGCTGGCAACATCCCCAGGGGACTGGATTTAGCAGTGAGCAGGCCGCATCCTGGCACTACTGTCTTTGGAAGAACACGTGATAGTTGATTTCACTTGACAATGAAAGGGGAGACTCTTCTCCTGTTCTGAGTCTTCCCGCTCTTGCCACGCTGTTTTTGATTCTGGTCTCGCTGGGTCATCCCCAGAGGCTCTGAGCTGAGCGGAGCTGTGGTCCAGCTGAGGGGGCGGATGCTGCTGTTTCCTGCTATCCAGGATGTGGTTCCACAAAGGACTGATGGGCCTGGAGAAGGTGAAGCCCCCAAGGAGAAGTCCCCCCTTAGGCCCTAGGAGTTCAGCCATAGTGGGTAATTGGTGGAGCTGGCACAAGAGTAGAGAGGTGGCCAGGGGCTGTGGACAGTCGGGACAGACCCCGCTCCCCCTTTTCCCCCCATTCCCACTCCTTGCCTCTCCTGGCCTGGCCTAGGTTTGCTGGCCGGCAGGCTGGCTGCTTGATATTCTGCTCAGGTCCCTGCATCCGGCCTCCTGGCTCCCCTGCCAGAGGGGCCTCCTCCCCCAGCCCAGCCTGGGCCATGTATTATCCTCGCAAGATTGAGGGCCTAATGGAGGTAATCAGCACCGGGGGAGCCACTCCATCCAGGCTTAGGAGGGAGGGCAGAGACGTGCTGGTTGGTGCCTTTGCCCACCCTGAGATCTGGGTGTACTTGAGGGGGCCCCTGGAACTGAGGAGGGGCTTGCAGCAACCCCTCAGGGAGGACTCCGGACAATTTCAACCCAGGACATGGTGCTGAAATAACCCCTCTCTTCCTCTCTCTACCATACCCTTGACATCCGGGGCCCCCGTGGGGAGACCCCCAGCCACCACCAGCTCTCCTGAAGGACTTTCCGCTTGCTGTAGGGAGGGCAAGCTCCCACACCCAGCTCACCCCTCCCCTGAATGCCAGCTGGCCAGCGTTGGAGCCAGTGCTGCACCGCCCATTGTTCCTTGACTCTCCTCCCATGGTGGGAGGTAGGGGGGCTGAGCCTGGCCCCCCAGGTCAGGAGCACAGGGCAACCCCTCCCCTCCCCAGGCTTCAAAGGCCTGGAGGGACGAACCCTTGCCCCTGCAGGGCCTCTCCTCTGGGAGCTGTGAGGGGGGCAGCTGCCCCCAAAGCAGCATTCAGGAGCTCCCTGGGAGTGAGCAGAGCAGGCCAGGAGGTGATCCTGGGCATGCAGGAGGTCACGCGAGGGGAGCTCCCGAGGCAGAAGGCCTGGGAAAAGCCTGGGGATGGAGGAGGCCGCAGAAGTGATATCAATACTGTAACAATACTCTTACTTACTACCAAGGGCGACTAAAATTTTTTTGAACACTCAGGGTGGACCAGGTTCTGTGTTTTCCATGCATCACGCTATTTCATCCTCACAGGAGCTGGGTACATTACACAGCAGGAGGAAATCAGGCTCGGAGAGGTTAAGTAACTTACCCGGCCACCCAGAGGGAGGATCTAAACAGGGTTTGGACTCACTCTGTTTGACTCTAGAAGCCTGGTCCTAACCACAGCGCTGGGCCACGGTACTAGGCGGCTGAGAGGGAAAGCAAGATGGGTCACAGGCAGCCACTCCAAACACTCACCCGACTCCATTCACGTCGGCAAGATATGTGTTTCTCGCCAAGGAGCGACCTGGGATCCAAGAAGCAATTTTTTCACTGGGCCCACATAGATAGAGATTCTCTTTCCTCTCCTGCTGGCCCGTCTCCCCTTTCTATTAATAAGCTTCTTACTCCCCCTCTTCCCAGGCTAAGGGGCTCTCCTCCACCATCTGCTCCCAAGATGGCCGACACCGTCCACCTTGCTTCCCCGGGGATGGATGGTCCAGGACTCATCCCTCCCCCAGGTGCTGTAATTCGAGGGGCTGCCCAGCTGGAATGGACCCAGGGCCTCCCCAGGTTGCCCTCCCACCCCTGGCCTCTGCCCTCTGCCCTCTTCTGCCATTAACCCTGTCACCTGCCGGACATCAGCCCCGGGGCCCAGTCTGTCAACCGTGGCCAAAGATGGATGGGGGGCGGCTGGGAAGCATAAGTGGCGACCCCTTAATGAGATCTGGGCGGGGAGGGCTGGGCTCTATCAGGCAGCGGCAGGGCCAGGCTGGTAATAAAGGCCTTTGCTGGGTATGACCTGCTCTCCTTCTGTGGAGCAACCGTGGAGGGAGAAGCTGCAATACAGGCCTGGAGGGCACAGGATTCTGTCGCCACTTCCCCCGCCTCCCCGGCACCCCGGCCCTCTCTCCCCTCCACTGGCAACCAGCCTTGAGGCGGGAGAGATGAGGAGAGCCTGGGGGAACAAAAGAGGATCCACCACCTCGTATTCTTTCTCCTTGGCGTGGTGACCCCGGCTCCCTGGGAAGAAACACAGACACAAAGAATCTCTAGGAAACAGGAGACCAGCTGCCTGGCTGGGGCAGCCCTAAGGCAGTCCCAGGAGACTCCAAGTCTCCTATCCAAGTACAGAGAAACTGGAGAGTGGGAGCCTTTGTGAGGTGTTGCCTATAGTAGGTTTGGGGGTTAGACTGAATTGGGGAAAGGGGTGAGGGTGCTTCGTGTTTCATTCTGGTGGGGAGTGGAGAGAAATTCACTCCCTGCGGACAGGAATGAGGTTGGTTGAAAATAGGGCTCTTTGAGTTTGATGGGGGTCATTTATAACCCCATGAAGACTAAGGAGAAGCTTAGTCTTTACCGGATACCCAGCAAAGGTTAGCTGCAAGACCCTATATAGAGTGGGGAGCATCTTCAGAGATGTAAGGAAAGAGCCCTTTTGAAGCAGGGAAAAGAGTGGGATGATGGGTGGGGATGAGGGGAAAAAAAACATTGGAGGGGGTGTCCTATGCATTTTTCCTCTTAGTGATTCATGGAATTTTATAAGCAGGAGATCCTGGAAAGCATCAGCTCTAACCTTGCATTTCACAGCTGGGGAAACTGACCCCTAGAGAGGAGAAGAGACCCCCCCAACGAGTAGCGGAGCCAGAGGTAAAATCCAGGGTTCAAGAAGGCCGAGGCCCTTAGCTTGGCATCGCACCACATTCCCTCCTTGCTTCATACCCAGGAAGAACATAAAACAGCTGCTTCAATAATCATTCCTGGACTTGTCTGAAAGCACTTGCTTTGCCCAGTTCCTCTTCCACCCTGTTCAACACACAATGTGTTGCCCAAAGGTTTCCAGTAGGTTTAGGGGTTACACTGACTTGGGGAAAGGGGTGAGGGTGCTTCGTGTGTCATTCTGGTGGGGAGTGGGGAGAAATTCACTCCCTGAGGACAGGAATGAGGTTGGTTGAAAACAGGACTCTTTGAGTTTGATGGGGGTCATTTATAACCCCATGAAGACTAAGGAGAAGCTTAGTCTTCACGGGATACCCAGCAGAAGTCAGCTGCAAGACTCTTTGGCCACTACTTTGAACTTGTCTGTCCCCAGAGTGACCACCTACAGTGATTTCTGGCTTCCCTCCCAGCTATTTAGTTCAGGCTGAGCAGGTTTGTGGTGCAGCCTCAGGAGGCTTGGACTCTGGTTCAGCTTAGCTGTATGAGTCTTGGCAACTCTTTTCTGGGCCTCAGTTGCTTTATCTTTAAAAGGTAGTGGGTAGACAGTGGTCTTTATACTTCTTTTATTTATTACATTGTATTTATTTATTTATGGCTCTGCTGGGTCTTCGCGGCTGCGTGGACTTTCTTCTAGTTGCGGGGATGGGCTACTCTCTAGCTGTGGTGTGCGGGCCTCATCGCAGTGGCTTCTCTTGCTGCAGAGAACGGGCTCTAGGGCGTATGGGTTTCAGTAGCCGTGGCTCCTGAGCACGAGAGCACAGGCTCAGTAGTTGAGGTACACAGGCTTAGTTGTTCCACGGTATGCGGGATCTTTCCAGATCAGGAATCAAATCCATGTTTCCTGCATTGGTAGGCAGATTCTTTACCACTGGACCACCAGGGAAGCCCTTCATGTCTTTTAAATATTAATAGAAGGCCCAAAGCTAGTGCTGTGACTGGCTAATTTGCACTGGCTCTCAAGGGCTTCCCTGGTAGCTCAGTTGGTCGACAATCTGCCTGCGATGCAGGAGACTGGGGTTTGATCCCTGGGTTGGGAAAATCGCCTGGAGAAGGAAATGGCAACTCACTCCTGTATTCTTGCCTGGAGAGTCTCATGGACAGAGGAGCCTGGCAGGCTACAGACCATGGGATCACAAGAGTCAGACACGACTTAGCAACTAAACCACCACTCGAGGGCTCTACGAGCCTGTTATGTGCACTTCTGACTTTGCGCTGGGTGACTTCCAGTTATTAGCTTGAAATGGGCTTTGGGGGGACCATTTACACCACGGAAACTGGAAAATGCTACAGATTGGAGCTTCTCTATCACCACCCCAGTAAGAACTGGCTGTTAAACTTTTACCAACACACTACGGAACAGCTCTTATGTGACAGATATGAAAACAGAGAGGAGCAGAATCACTTTAGTTAAAGCAGGGCTGCCCTTGCCCCACCAAACCTTGCCCCAATCCAGGACTCGTAAACCGTCATATCAGAAGGACGAGATTCATTCCAGCTCTGAGTGCTGTGAGTCTAAGTGACAGGCCACAGAGGCGACACAGGAAGGAGAAAGTGCTTCCACCTGACAAGCAAGCTTCATTCCTGTGTTCACCTAAGTTCCATGATGAATACAAAAGTCAATATTCCCAAAGCCGGCCTCCTTTCCTGCCAGTTAGAATCAGCTGATTCATTCTTGTGGGGGTGGAAAGGTGGGGACAAGCAAAAGAAAAACAAATGTTCGAAGCTGAAGGAACTCTGGTATTTAATCTAGAGGGTTCTAAATCATCAGAATTACCTGGGAAGATTTTTTAAATAACAATTTCTTGCCCCTACACCTAGACCTACTGATTTCAAAATCTCCAGTGGGGGAGAGGTTTTCTCTCTTGGCTGCTGCAGTAGAGATGGAGGGCTACAATCAGTGCTGAATCCTCTATTAGACTTTGTCCTCTTTCTAAAAGAGATGTCCTCATTCTCCCTTAGCAAAGGAATATTTTTAAAGTGCTTTCCCACAGCTAAGCTAAGTCTCTGCTGCATTTCTAGCCCTCTCATCTATATAATGGGCTTCCCAGGTGGCACTGAAGTGAAGTGAAAGTCACTCAGTTGTGTCTGACTCTTTGTGACCCCATGGACTACATAGTTCATGGAATTCTCCAGGCCAGAATACTGGAGTGGGTAGCCTTTCCCTTCTCCAGGGGATCTTTCCAACCCAAGGATCGAACCCAGGTCTCCTGCATTGCAAACAGATTCTTTACCAGCTGAGCCACAAGGAAAGCCCAAGAATACTGGAGTGGGTAACCTATTCCTTCTCCAGCGGATCATCCTGACCCAGGAATCAAACTGGGGTCTCCTGCATTGCAGGTGGAGTCTTTCCCAACTGGGAAGTCCCAGGTGGAACAAGTGGTAAAGAACCCACCTGCCAATGCAGGAGACATAAGAGACTCAGGTTTGATCCCTGGGTCAGGAAGATCTCCTGGAGAAGGGAATGGGTACCCACTCCAGTATTTTTGCCTAGAGAATTCCATGGGGTCACAAAGAGTTGGATATGAATAACACTTTCACTTTTTCTTTCATCTATATAATTATTTTACTGATGACTTTCAGAGTTTGCCTGCATGCTGAATGTTCTGGATTTATTTCTTCATTCCACAAAAATTAATTCAGCACCTACTAACTGCCAGGACCTATGTTTGGAGCTGGGGAGACAGTGATGAGTAAAATGGACTTGATCCTTGACCTCTGAGCTTACAGCCTTGTGAGGGAATCAGAACGAAACAAGCAGTGTTGGGATGTGGCACAAGGGAGATGTCGGGGTTGAGAAGAGAGAGTGAGGGAGAGCGTCCTGAAGAAATGAGAGCAGGGCTGTGGTCTTAAGATAGTCTAGGAAGGAGGATGGAAGGGTAGGGAGCATTGTTTTCAGCAGAGAACGGCATGTGTGGGGCTGAAGGTAAGACAGCAGCAGCTGCTGCTGCTGCTAAGTTGCTTCAGTCATGTCCGACTCTGTGCGGCCCCATAGACGGCCTCCTACCAGGCTCCTCTGTTCCTGGGATTCTCCAGGCAAGAGCACTGGAGTGGGGTGCCATTTCCTTCTCCAGTGCATGAAAGTGAAAAGTGAAAGGGAAGTCGCTCAATCGTGTCCGACTCTTAGCGACCTCATGAACTGCAGCCTACCAGGCTCCTCCATCTATGGGATTTTCCAGGCAAGAGTACTGGAGTGGGGTGCCATTGCCTTCTCCAAGACAGCAGAGTGGGCCTCAACTGACTGAGTGAATGTCCACACAGCTAAAGCTTTCTGTCATTTCTATGGCCCTTCCCAGAAACCCTCCAAGCGCCTCCATGACTGGGCTCCATGGAGTCCAGAGCAAGACAAAGAACTTTTGTCTGATCAGCTGAGCTATAATGAGAGAATGACCCCCAGCTTCTTTATTTATGCATCCAGCACGGAGCTTGCTTTTGTAAGAGCAGCACTGTATTGCTGTCTCACAGTCAGCCATGCATTTTACAATAATTCCACATTGTCTACCCTGGGTTTTATTTCTGCTTAACTTCCCTTTCAGCTTTCTTTTTAAAAGCCTTGCCTCTTTGCTCCCTTTTTACTTATCTCTTTCTTTGAAGTGGAACACGTAGAGAACATGTGGGTTTCAGGGAAATCTGCCATCCCAAGGGGCCTTCTCCAGTGAAATGCAGGTCAGCCTGAGATTTGGAGTTGAAAGCTGATTAGTCTAAATGCTCACATCTTAGAAAGTCTAACCAATCTGCCCATCAAGGCTGCTGATCCCATCCTGTCTTATTCGCGGCTGGGGCAGAGTCAGCGCCAGACAGTGATGTGCCAGGCAGAATAGCATCTTTGCACAGCGCCTCCTGGAAGGGAGGGCAGTGGGGAGGGGCCAGATGCTGAGAGGCTCATGGGAGCCATGCCAACAGATGGGTCTGCCTGGGTGCCTGACTAAACCAACGAACCCTTCCCAAGCCAATCCGCATGCGGGGCCAGAGCCCATTCTTTCTCCGTGAGATCCCCAGTGAAGCAACTGGGGCCACGGAGGAATTCATCGGTGGGTGGGAGCGGGGAGGTCAGCAGGGGCAAGCTGGGGGTGGGTCTGCTCGGATTAGCCCGTGGGAGCTGAGCCAGCCCCGGCGGGCGGGGCTGCTTTGGCACTCTCCTGCAGTTACCGGGCCTTCCTGCCCGCCTGGCTGCTGGTGTGCGGAGCTCAGCCCCCTCCGCAAAGAGCCCCTGAGAGGGGCTGGGAAGGGGGGAAGGCCACCCGTGGCCTTGTGAGGCTGAAGCACAGGCTCCTTCCTCAGCTGCCAGGGAAGAATTTAATTACCAATTAAAGCCCCCTCCATCTGTTTCAGGCCTGCCAGAGAGCTCTCTCTACCCTTTAATTACATCTCTGACAACAATTTAACTCAATTAGCTGGTAAACACAGCAGAATGCAGGCAACCCGGGGCACCCTCTCATCCCTGCCATCTGTCTGTCTGTCTGATGCTTTCCCCACCCGCTCTCAGTCTGTCTGTCCTGCCCCGACTTCCCCATCTCACTCTGATCACCCCCGATTTCTCTTTTCCTTCTGTCGCTTTTCTCCAGCACCTCTTGTCTGCCTCAAGCCAGCTGGGTTTTCCCCCTGATCTTTGTCATTATATCTTCCTTTCCCATCTGTCTGTCCACCCCTATCTGCTGTCTGTCCGTCCCTTTCCCCAGCTCTGTCTTGCTCTGTTCATTCCAACTTGCCATCAGTCTCTGCAGGCCAGTCTCCAGAAAGCCCTCCTTTTCCTTTCCTTCTCCTGTTTCTTTCTCCTTCTTTGCCATCCCTCCCATGTTTAAGCAGATCCATCCCTTTCAACATCTCTTCTTTGAGTTTCCTTCCTGGTTTGTTTCCCTAACCTTTACCATCTCCTTTTGTTTGGTCCACTTAACACAGACAAATGTCAGCCAGAGGATCTGGCCAGTGACTGGCTCAGAACTTTACATATATTATTTGGTTGAATTGTTACTAAAATTCTGTGAAGTAGGTTTAAGTATTCCCATTTATAAGTGTAATAATTGATGCTCTGAGAAATTTTTACAACTTGCCCAAGGTCACAGAGTTCGCAATGTATAGAACGAGGATTCAAATCCAGGTCTGTTTACGCTGATGCTGAATAAGAGAGCTGGCACCTGTGAGGGGAGCAGCTTGGTGGATAGCAGAGAAGGCCCGGGTACTGGGGGGAAGGGGGAAGGCTCTGCGTTTCTCAAATGAAGGGCAGAACCAGAGATTACCAGTTAACACTGGGTGAAAATTAGGGATGATTTCTGAGAAACTAACTTCACTATTTCTGCTGGAAAGAATCTTCCAGATTCTAAATTGCTACAGTATTGAAGAAGTTTCTCAGTCCCCTAAGACAGAAAATTTCTAAGACCCCGGAGCAGTTGGGGAGAAGGAGAGAAACCAGTAGGCTCTAATTATCCTAGCAACCCTCTCCTGGAATGAGGCGGGGGGAGGGTGGGAGAAGGGCAGCCTGATTCGTCTTGTGGACAGGCAGGGACATGATGGAGACCCCAGGTCGGCCAGGTAGTCACATGGCTGCGGTCAGGCAGACCCCAGCCAGATAAAACTCATCTGCTTTCTTCCCTTGTCCTTCCTTGGCCGACTAATCATTCTTCCTGTGATTAGAACAGGAAAGAATTGGGGGGTGACGACAGCAGAGAAGGGGAACCTATTTCTTATCTCTGTTTTCTACCTTTCTTTGGTTTTAAGCTTTGCAGTCCATCCAGCAGGGTGAGGTCCACTTGGGCTTGAGAACTCACTTCTACCCTGCTTTCTGCCCCCTGAAGCAGGAGTGCTGGGGCTCCCACTACATTCCTCACATAAAGGAACTGTCTCTGAAAGCAACTGGAAACGTGGATTAGAGTCAGCCTAGGTAAGGGGACTGGTACTTCACCTAAAATTGTCATCATTGCAAATCTCTCAGAGGAAATGCCATTCTGTAGGCAGTTATGAAAAGTCTGGGCAGAGGCAACCAACATGCAGATGAAGGGTTGGAATAGAGGCAGGGGCAGAAAAGCAGAACTCAGAATGTGGAGGCTTCTTGTCCAAGCTTCCCCAGCCTTATATAAGCCGTGGGTTTTGGGCAGTTTCTATAAACATACTGTAATAAAGACCACAGAATAATGAGGTTGCTGGGTTGTTTTTTTCTAAACTTGATTACCTAGAATTTAAGATATCAAGGGACTAGAGAGGTCTATCTAACCCAGAGTCCTTCCTGCTGCAAGAATTCTTATTATAGTGGCCATCATAGTATATTTCTTTGAATACTTCCAATGACAGGGAAGTCACTACCTCACAAGTTAACCCTTTTCCATTTTCAGACTATTTTAACATTTAGAAAATCCTTTCTTGTATTAAGTCTCCCTGTAATTTCCATCCTTCTGTCCTATTCTTACCTTGAGAAGCAATGGAGAATGTGTAAACTTTTCTTCCTCAGTTCAGATGCCAATCTAATGTCTAGAAGGCAACCAATAGGAACCCTTGAGAATTTAAACATCCCTAGTTCCTTCAGCTCTTCCTCAACTGCTCTTATTTCAAAATCTCACTATTCTTTTTCTATGTACCCCTTTTCATTAGCAATGCCTTTCTTTATAAATACTGCCCCAGACCGAAACTGGATTCTCTAAAGTCCAATGGGCACAGGACAGAGAAAGACTATTACCTCCCTTGTTCTGGATACTGTATTTTTATTAATGCAGCTCAGAATCTGTAATGTTTTATGGCCACTACAGATCACAGTAACCTTTCTATCCTATCAGCATATCGAGGTGGCAGTCGAAGAAATTGATTTGTTATGGGATATGTCACCCTTAGACCATGTCATCCTCACTTCTACTGAGTTAATGTTTTTAGTGATGAATAGAAAACTTACCATTTAACCCTTTATAAAATTTCATCTCACTCAATTCAACTAACACTGATAGAGCAATACTGTGTTTCGCTATCTCGATTTTGGACCAATGTTCCCGATCCTGAACCTGTCACCTAAAATATTAACTAACTCAGATATGATGAGCTTGTCTTCCATGTCTTCATTCACCCTCCATGAAGTACTGTGCCTCCTGAGAGGACTATTTTGAAAGAATCAATATCTGAATGAGTCTCTCCTTCAAATGGAGGATGTAGTTGGTTTTCTGGTAACTGTTAATTTTGATCAAGTACAGAAGACTATCAAAAATAGTACAAAGGGCTCCCACTTGCCCTTTACCAGATTCACCCACTGTTTACATTCACCTCCATTTGTTTTATTCCTCTCTATCCACATGTTTATATATGCATAATTTCTCTGAGTTTTGGAGAGAAGTTGGAGACCTCGTGTCCCTTTTTCTCTACTTGAGTATGTATTTCCCAAGAACAAAGGCATACTCTTATACAAACAACTTCAGTATAGTTGCCAAAATTCAGAAATTTAACATTGCTGCAAGACTATTATGTAATCCATATACAAATTACATCAACTTCCTCAGCAATGTGCTTTACAGCGATTTCCAGCCCCACCTCCCTTCACTCCCGGTCCAGGAGTCAGTCTGGGATCAGAGTAGCCAAGCTCTTTATAGGAGGCTGTGGTTTCAACATTTTGCTAAAAGCAGTTTGGAAGCTTTTTTCTTTTTTTAAATGCCAACCTATGAAAAAGAGTCAAAACATCCCACCTTCCAAGGATGAAGATCTGGTACCTCTGAGGAGAGCAAAACAAATGTTTTGTAGACTCTGAAAGTAATTCCCATGAAGCCATCACAAATGTTTCAAGCAATGGAAGCATTTGTAACAAGTGTAGGCACCGCGTGAGATGGCTTGGGAGGAAACTTCCTCAAAGATAGGAATGACTCCTAGGATATTTGCTTATAAATTTGCCTCATGACTTGATAGTCAAACTTCTTGTTAGGTAAAGACGACCAGGATCCCAAAAAGAGTGTCTAACAGGCTTTTTAATGGCGAAGCGCTCCCGGGCGGGGTTCCCAGACCTGAACGAGGCAGGTCGAGGAAGTCCGCGCCCGGACCAGACCGTGTTGCGGGTGGCTTTTATACGCTCGTTGCGAGGGATGGTCAGGCTAGACGGACGGGGGTTCGGATAGGTCGCCAGGCCGAGGCGTCGCGGGCTGACAGTTCCTTCTACGTGGCTGGGGTGGGGCGGCTTTAGCTGGTGAAGTGTGCTGTCGTTAGTCCCCGGGGATCTCGGAGGCTCCTTCCGTTAGAGACCTCCCCCGCCGGCGGGGGAGAGAAGGGGCGGCCCATCATGGCCCCTGGGGTCCGACCTTACACTGCACACCATCTTAGAGTTTCAGCTCCCAGAGAATAAGGCCTATACGGTAGACACATTCTCCCTGGCCCATTTGTTAAAAGTCCTGGACTGCTGGAGCTGAGCCCCAGGTTTTGCTCCCCAAAAGAGCTATTTATACTTGCCATAGGATGAACCCTTCACCTCTAAGTTCAGGCATAAGGGAGGTAGGTGGACCAACAAAGATGTACAGGGTTGTCAATTCCCAACAACTCAAAACGTGGTCACACTGATGGAGGATGGATAACATTGACTTCCCACCCACTTGCTCCATCATGGACACCCAATAAATATGAAAGCACATTAACAAGCCTGTGGCAGCATTCTGTACAGGATTTGCTAAACTAAGGCATCTTGGTCTCCAACCAGAATTCAGGTTAATGATGACCCAACGATGCTTCTGTGGATTTCCTCCCCTGCACCCAGGTTCACAGCCTTAGAGCTTAGCCTCTCATTGCTCTTCTTCTCCTTGTCTGTCTTCCTAATTTCAGATCCATCATCAAACTACTTCACATTTCTCATGTTTACTCTTTTCTCTTTTTTTTTTCTGGCTGTGCTGGATCTTCATTGTGGTGTGTGGACTTCTCTAGTTGCAGGGCTTAGCTGCCCTGTGACATGTGAGAATCTTAGTTCCCTGACCAGGGATGGAACCAGTGTCCCTGCACTGGAAGGTGGATTCTAAACCACTGCACCATGAGGAAAGTCCCTCTCACATTTATTTTTTCCTCTCCATCCTGGTCCAGGTCCCACTTTACTGGTTCCCTGCTTTCCAGTCTCTTTCCTATTGATTCATTCTATGTACTATCACTAGATTAATTTTTCCTGTATATATATATACACACACACACACATACACACACTGACATACACAGTATATACATTGCCCCACAAGTCTGTACTTAATACTTTCCTCAAGTTTCCATTTTAGATCCAGCCACAAACAGCCTTCTTCTTGGCCGTTGCTCTTATCATTCGTCCCCTCTCCACACCACTCCCTTCCATCACTCCATCGGTCACTTTTTTAGAGACCTGGGATCCACGGCTCAGGGGACCCCAGGCTCCAAATCCTACAGCTCTTCTCTCTTCTCTCAGAGCTCAGTGTTGAAAGCATTTGGTATCTATACTACTTTTTTGGCACTTGGCATATGACTCCTTAGATGATTCGTAAATTTAACGTATATACTCTTTCTCCTAAGAAAGACCTGTAAGCCCTTGAAGAGTAGACATCATGTTTACCTATCTTCTTATTTTTAATGTGTGTGTGTGTGTGTGTGTGCTAAGTTACTTCAGCTGTGTCTGACTCTTTGCAACCCCATGAACTGTAGCCTGCCAGGCTCCTCTGTCCACGGAATTCTCTAGGCAAAAATAGTGGAGTGGGTTGTCATGCCCTTCTCCATGGGATCTTCCTGACCCAGGGATTGAACCTGGGTCTCCTGTTTGGCAGGCAGGTTTTTTACACTAGGGCCACCTGGGAAGCCCTATATTTAAAGTAATGCCATTTATATAGTTGGGACACTGCATGTTCAGTATTGGTGATCATGGAGCTTGTTTGAAAGGGTCTATAACCAAATAATAAAACAGTCAACATGCATTGAGCACACAATAATCATCAGACACAATGCTCTACACTTTATGTGGATTATCTAATTTATCCCTTCTACAACCCAGTGATCTAGGAACAATTATAATCCCCATTTTAATGATGAGAAACTGGGGCTTAGAGAAGCTTACTAATTTGCCCATGGTCATCCAGCTAGTGAGTAGAATAACGAGGATTCAACCCAGATGGTTTGATTCTAGGGCCTTGGCTCTCAACCACCATGCTACATCCACAAAAAAGGTAACCCTCCCACCCCAAGGCTTTAAATAATTTTGATGCTGCTGCTAATAAATAAACATTTTTTTCCCAAGCAAAGTGGGGCTCTGATATGCTCAAACAGCTTTTTAATGTTTAATAACTTCACTCTTGCAAAACTCTTTGGGTGTACACATTCAATCCTTTCATGAAAAGAAGATAAAATAAACTGCAAAGTCATATTTGAATTTTGCCTGGTCTTTCAAGGGCTACTTTCTTCTTTTTGTTTTTTGGCACACGATAGTAGAGAGGAAGTCTCAAACCTCAGAACAGTCTATATTTACAGACCGGCTCCAGTGTTTCTGAGTCCCAGGCCTGGCTAGAAATTTCAGCTTCCACCCAGCATTCCTAGCGGGTTTGGGCTGAGGAGGATTTGGTGGGGAGGACGAAGGAGTAGGGTTGTGTTTTCTCATAATTTAGGTCAACTATGGGGTTCCAATGGGGCATTCTGTTCCTTCTCCAGAAAAGAGGAGACAAAATAGGATGCATTGTGTGTGTTCAGACTGTGTTCACAGAAGACATCTCAGCAAGGCAGGCCCTATCACAGCCAGCTGATGTCACCAAGAGAGGAGGGGAAGATGGAGGAAAGAAACAATAGGAGGAGAGACAAAAAGAGAGGGAGGGAAGATGGTGCAAACAGGAAGATGGCAAATACGGTGGAGGAGGTGGGAGCACAGAGAGCACAGCAGAGGAAAGAAAAGAAGGCTATGGAACCGTATTCCCTTCTCCCCTCCCTAACTGACAGGCGAAAGCTTCTCTGCCTTCCGTGCAATCCAGAGGGGACATCACCCGCACCCTTACCCTCCCCCTCCGGTGTTGTCTCGGCCCGAGGTTGCAAACAGGGCAGACTTGTAAACAGTTGATGAAAATTTCCTCGGGTTTCTCCAGGAGTTGCCTGTTTCCTGGGGCCATTCCTTTCCTTATAACCCTACGGGAGACCCCTCCGGCAGACCCCAACCAGGCTCCAGCAGCCCCCCTCTCTCCTCCATTCCCCCAGCTCTCCAGAGGGGCTCGCGTCTCCCTGATGCGCTCCGGTCTCTGTCTGAGCCATCCATCAAGGGTGGCAGGCTGAGGGAAACATGAAAAAGAGCCTATTTGGCTATTAACATCCCCTCCCGCTTTGTTGTCTCTCTCCTCCCCACTCCCCTTCCAGCCCCCCACCCCTCCCCTCCCTTTCCCCTTTTGCGGGAGACAAAACCAGACTGACAAGCTGAAGACTCAAACATTAATCAAACTGCGCTCCGGAACAACCTTTCCCTCGCATTAATAAATACATTTGCGGCCCCTCATTGGACAGTTGGCCTAATTTGTTTCTTTTTTGCGGGGTGGAGGCAGTAGCCGCGCCCGCGCCCCCCGGCTCCCAGCAGCCCAGTGCAAAGCAGATGTTCCGCAGCGGACGCGGAGCAGCGCCGAGCCGCGCGCCCCGGAGGCCGCGGTTGTCATGGCGACGGCCCGGCCGCCTGCTGTCGCTGAGCATGCTGTCTCGCCCGCTCAGTGATTACCTCCATCTCCGCAGCGTTCGCCATACGGCCCGGATTCTAATCAGATCCCCTCCCCCTCCTGCCTGCCTCCTGGCGGAGCTCACCCTCCTCTGGCCAGCCCACTACCCCTCCAGCTCCCGCATCCTTGGGGCTCATTAAAAACTGGGGTATATCCTTGATAGTGCCAGGAAAGAGAAATGAGAGAGAGGAGGAGCTCTCCTGTGTTTAGGGACGATCGGATCCCCTTGGGAAGAGGTTCTGTGCACCTGAGGCCATCTTTGGTGGCCCTGGATTCCAGGGGTCCAGCTCCCAGTACTGTCCCCCGGAGACGACTCCTCCCCTCCCTGCTTGGGTATGCGGAGGCAGGTCACCTGGGCTGAGAGAGGGAGGGAGAGAGATGAGGCAAGCAACCCTAGTTCACCTCCACCTGGGCAAGACTCTTCCGTTCTGATTCTGGAAGTGCTGGGAACAATTTCTGCTGCACAGATTAGAGGTGAGGAGGGTTTCTGGAACAATCAGAGCATCAGTCCAAGCTGTGCCCCTGTGTTAAACCCACTGGTTTCTCAGGCTAAGAGGAGGAGTAGAGAGGCATGTGTTTGCTACTCAAATGATGCAGGCCTGGCTTGAGTTAGTCCCGTTACTTCCACCCCTCCCCATCAATACCCAATACACTCTGCACTCATCCAGACTGGTGGTGGGTAGGTCTATGGGTGCCTCAGCTACATGCCCAGCAGGCAGCCTTGCGAGTGGTACACATGAACCTTCTCTGGGCTTGGCAGTGGGTGAGGGGCGGTTGTGAGCCCTCAGGGCCTTGGGGTATTTGGAGAGCTCTCTGTTGCGCAAGGAGGGTCCTCTCCCTGAGACTTTGAGCCTTGTGACAAGATCCCAAACATCCCTGGCTTAAGGACAAACAGAGTAATAACAGCAGCCACAGAAGAAGAGGACATCAGGGCTGGGTGAGGCCTACATGGAAGCAGGACTAAACATGTGGGACAGGGTGAGGATGCCACCTTCCAGGCTGGCTCACCAGCCAGGAAATCCAAGGGGCTTAGAGCAAAAAATAATTTTGCTTTAAGGGAAGGGGCCCCTTGAAGTGATAAGTGTTAAAGTCCTCATCTAGGCCTGGGAAAGCTCGCTCTAACACTCCCACAGCATCCAAAATGCCAATCTCCCCCCACAACACCCCTCGCCCGGTGTGTTTGCTGTGAAGTCCTGAGCAGCGCCAACGAATGAGGAGAAATGCTACTTTGGGCTCTCTCGGTGCTCTCCCTCTTGTCTACCGGGAATCCACATGTTCAAGTCATGGGGCCTTCAAAGATCGAGCCCAATCTTTCATTTTATAGGTGAGAAAAGAGACCCGGACAGAGAGCCTAACTGGCTGGAGATCCCACAGCTCACAGAGTGGATGCGGCTTCGCTTTCTGCTGTGAGGCCGCTGTGGCCCCTCCCTTTCCCCTTGCAGAAGCCACTGCCTGGGAAACTGGTTTCCAAGAGGCACAGGCAGAATCCCAAAAATCTCAGGCCTTTCTAAGCCCGACGTCACCCTGTCTCCTGAAGGCCTGTCACCTGAAGGCGTTCCACTGAAGTGACAGTTCCCGTCGGCTGCTAGCTCAGGGCCCCTCTGGGGGGTGGTGGGTGGCCAGGGAGCTTTTGTGGGCTCTCCCTCAGTCGATTGTCTGCAGCTCTGTCATTGTCTGTCTGTCACTCAGAAGTGAACCGGTGGAGGGAAGAGGTCAGGCTGGTTGGTGGACAGGGAGAAAGAGGCCTGTCCCTCTCAGAGAAGGGGGGGAAGATGGGGGGGGCAAGGCAGCTTATTCAACTGGATCATCCCACCCCCTCTACCCGCCTTGGCTCCCCTAGGAAATTCCAGGCCTTGCTCATTTAGGACCAGGGCAGCAACTGTCCACAAAGACCCGTCTCTTCTTGCCATGTGAAATCTTGAATCCCCACTGGAGATCTGCTCCCTTGCCCTGCCCTGTCTAGAAGGGGCTGCAAAGGCATCTAATTCAAAGCTACTTAGAAAGGGGTCTCCTTGTGCCCCCCACTCCACACGACCACCTTCTTGACACTCCTGTGCTTCCCTGTGTCCCCGCCCCCATCTGCCTCATCAGATTCCCCCAGGTTCCACCCACCCCCACCCCCCAGCTATAATCCCACACAGATCCCTCCCCTCCAGAGCCCCTGTTCTCAGGGGCTGTCTCCCCAGATTGTACGCTTTCCAGTCTCCCCCTGCTCCCCCTGCACACAAATCTACCTCCCCAGATTCAACTGTTTTCAGGCTTCTCTCTCTCCACCCTCTGTACGGGAACTATCTCTCCAGATCCTGCTGTTTCCAGGTTCCCCCATGTTTCTCCGGTACACAAATTGGCCTCCCTGGGTTCGGCAGTTTCCAGAACCCCCTTGCTCTCTCACTAGGCAGTTCTATTTCCCTAGATTCAGCTGTTTTCAGGCTCCCCTCATTTGCCCTGTACACAGATTCCTCTCCCAGGTTCTGCTGTTTCCAGGCTCCCCGACTTCCCTTGTACACGGATCAGTCCCTAGCTTATGTTGATCCCAGCTGCCTAAGAGATTTTGTAGGTTTACAGAGAGTGGAAGGAAAAAGAGAGTCGGAAAGAGAAGGAAGAGAAAGATTGTCATCAGGGAAACTCCTTATCTCTCTGGTCACCCAGAGCTCTAAGCAACTTGTACGCAGTAGACTGTGAGCCTAGGACTCCCTTGAGCTGATCTGTGCTGGGACACCCCAAATCCCCCTTCCCTGCTGCTGCCCAGGGTCTCAGCTTTAAGCTAAGCCTCCTCTGGAGGGCCCCTTCTTGGAGGGGGTGCTTGTGCACACAGGAGGCAGGGCCTACAAGAGCCTGACCAAGTCTTGGGCTGTCTCTCAGCCCCAGGCCCCTGTCTCTGCCCTACTTCCTTCTTGCCTTCCTAGGCCCTTTGTCACTTTCTCACCAGCTACACCTAGGCTTCTCTCAACTTATTCAGCTAGAACTTAAAGGAGACTCCAAATGCACCCTGAGGATAAAAGGTGTTCAAAGCTGGAGACCTACACTTTTTTCCTTTCATTTTTTCAGGATGGAGTAGTATTAGTCTCAGGTCCTAGAAATTCATTGTGTGCCTGGACCAGCATCCTGGCATGCTTCTACAGCCTTCCTAAACACTTGTGTTTCATCCTTGTGACATACAAGAAGATGCCCTATATCCTAATCCTCACTGAGGGGAAGGTAGGGGCTGATGGCTCTGTTCTGCAAGGCTTTCTAGGGCTCTTACCTTCTCTGATTCACTTCAATGTTGCCCCCAAAACTTCTCCTGGAATCTGGGGAGGTGTGTCTGTTCTCCAGCTCCTTCCCCCACCCACACACCCAGTAGCCCCATCCCGGCCATTTTGTTGGTCACGATGCCCCATCTTGCTGGCTCCACCAAACATTCTGGGTTCACTGGGGAGCAAACAGGAAGGCAGGGCAGGTCCAGGGCAGTGCTCTCACAGAAGAGAGAACTTTATTGAAAGTGAAGCCCACAGGTTTCCAACCTCTCTGCTTCTGCTCCCAGGACCCAGAGAGTGGCTTCAGTTTACCCACCTGTCAAGCAGAGCTGACACACCTGCCTACCTCACAGAGGTTGGGATCGCAAAATAAATTACATATGTGAAGAAAACAGAATTCTTTTATAGAACCTGACAAGTGTGAGTTACTTACCTGAGTCCTATTTAAAGAAACCTGTACAAGGAGCTATTTTGTATTTTGTATATAAACTCTCCTTCCTTTCTTTGAAAGGAAACAAAGTTGATGACACTCATTTGTTAATTTCATTATTTAAAAAAAAACCCACTATTGGGGATTTCTCTGGTGGTCCGGTGATTGGGACTCCAAATTGCCAATGCAGGGTGTGTGGGTTCGATCGCTGGTTGCTGCTAAGTCATTTCAGTCGTGTCCGACTCTGTGCGACCCCATAGACAGCAGCCCACCAGGCTCCCCTGTCCCTGGGATTCTCCAGGCAAGAACACTGGAGTGGGTTGCCATTTCCTTCTCCAATGCCTGAAAGTGAAGTCGCTCAGTTATATCCGACTTGTAGCAACCCCATGGACTGCAGCCTACCAGGCTCCTCCGCCCATGGGATTTTCCAGGCAAGAGTACTAGAGTGGGGTGCCACTGCCTTCTCCGATCGCTGGTAAGGGAACTAAAATCCTACATGCCCCACGACACTGCCGAAAAATTTAAGAAGTAAAAATAAAACCACCACTATCGGGGAATTCCCTGGAGTTGGAGTTATTGTACTTAGAAACTGTACAACCTACCTACAGACAGGTGTCAATACTCACTGAAATGTAGACTTAAAATCTGTGAATTTCAGTGTGTGTAAATTATATCTCAATAAATCTGGTTGAAAATGTGCAAAGAAAAACTGTATTGGGGTTTTGAATCCAGAAGCCCTGTTTTGTTTTAATTGCTCAGGAAGGCACCCCTTGTTATGGGAATTCTGTGTATAAATGTTAGATTTGGGGGCTCTGCAGGGACCACAGGGATATGGGGAGGTAAGCAGGGTTTCAGGGAACCCTTACTGCTGACCCAGCTCTGTCACTTCTTAGCTCTGTGACATTGACTAAATCATCTTTTGAGCTTCACTTTCCTCAGCTGTTCTTCTCCCAACTTCTTTTTCCTATCTCAAAGTTTAGACTTTCTTCATTGTCCGAGCCCTTCAGCCCCCACCCCCAACTTCCAGCTGAATGGAGTCAAATCTGGGGGGTTGGACGAGAGGTCTGGTTTTGTGGACACTGTATTCATCAGGGGCCCTGTTTTCTCAGCATAACTGCCCCCAGTTCCTAGGGTCTCTCACCCGCCCGTCCCTTCAAGGTCCGCCAACCCCACCAACAGGGGCCACGTTCTGCTCTGTGGTCGAGGGCATCCCTAGGAATGGACTGCAGAGCTCAGCTAGATCTGGTTCCTGCCGGCCTTTCCAAAGGCCTCATCTTGATCCCCGGCGGCCAGGAAGGAAGGATGTGGAGCTGGTCTTACGGCGCCATCTTCTGGACAGACCTGTGAGAGTCCATTCTACTTGCAGTCATTCAGAGAACACAGAGCTATTTTTTTGGTTTTCAACGTTTTTAAAAAATCTCACCCGCTTCCCCATAACCAAGTTCTGATTTCTGCCCTTTCTGAGCCATTTCTCAGGAGATACTGTACCAGGAGCCCTCTAACCTTCTGAACATAGGGCTGGATCCTCTGGAGGGGTAGTGGGTTAGGTGTCCGACTCTTTGCGACCCATGAATTGTAGCCTACCAGGCTTCTCTGTCCATGGAGTTTTTCAGGCAAGAATACTGGAATGGGTTGCCATTCCTTTCTCCAGGGGATCTTCCCAACCCAGGGATTGAACTGGGTCTCCTGCATTGCAGGCAGATTCTTTATCAGCTGAGCCACCAGGGAAGCTGGAGGGATAGGGATGATCCCTAATCCATCGAGACTCAGAGCAGCTGAGGCCGGTCTCTTTCAATCATTCTGTCAGTGAACCCATGTCTCCACATATGTCCCCATATGTCCCCAACATACCCACCCCAGGAATCCCTGTCAATCACTAAGAAGCTGTTGCCCTGAGGCAGGGACATTGTCTTCATGACTTTCAGAGTTTTCGTCTATCCTCAGGTTTCCCTGATTGAGGGCTCACTGCAGCCAGGAGAATAAGATGTGTATTTTCAATGCCTTAAAAATCAGGTGTCTGGACAAAGAAGCAGAAGTATCATATGCCATGATGTTATATGTGGAATCTAAAAAGACTTGATGCAAACGAACTTATTTACAAAACAGAAACAGTCTCACAGACTTAGAGGATGAACTTAAAAGGTTGCCAGAAAGAAGGATGAGGGGAAGGGATAGTTAGGGAGTTTGGGATGGACAGGTACAGACCGACACTGCTACATTTAAAATGAATAACCATAAAGGACCTACTGTGTAGTACAGGGAACTCCACTCAATGTTCTGTGGAAGCCTGGATGGGAAGGAGTTTGGGTAAGAATGGATACATGTATATGTATGGCTGAGTCCCTTTGCTGCTCATCTGAAACCGTCACATCATGGTTAATAATCGACTATGCTCCAATACAAAATAAAAGGTTTAATTAAAAAGTCAGATGCTGGGATAAAGAGAAATTGTGGGCCTGGTCAAAAGGAATCACATCTCTCGTGCCATTTCTTTTTCTTTCATTTGATGTATGTCTGTTTTTCGAGTGGATGTAGGTGAGGGTGATAAGGGGGCACCAAATACATAAGCTATAAAGTGGATTTATTACTTTAAAAATTTTTTATTGAGGTATAGCTGATGTGTAATGTTACAGAAGTTTCAGGTGTACAACATAGTGATTCACAACTTTGAAAGATTATACTCCATTTATACTTATGATAAAATATTGGCTGTATTCCCTGTGCTGTACAATATATCTTTGTGGCTTATTTATTTTATACATAGTAATTTGTACCTATTAATCATTTGCCCCTATTTTATTCCTTCCCCTTTTCCTCTTCCCACTGGTAATAACTGGTTTATTACTTAAAAAATTTTTTTTAATTTTTTATTATTTACTTATTTTGGCTGTGCTGGGTCTTGGTTGCTGCGTAGGCTTTCTCTAGTTGCAGAGAGCAGGGGCTGCTCTCTGGTTGTGGTGCCCAGGCTTCTCACTGCAGCAGCTTCTCTTATTGTGGAGCCCCGGCTCCAGAGCACATGCGCTCAGTTGTTGTGGCACACGGGCTTGGTTGCCCTGCGGTATGGGGGAAATCTTCTCAGACCCGGGATCCAACCCGTGTCCTCTGTATTGGCAGGCAGATTTTTAACCACTGGACCACCAGGGAAATCCAGTTAATTACTTTTTAATACACCATGCAGAACATAAATGTTAAATCATTTTCCCTAACAAAACGGTCCTTTCGGAAGCCCTTTTGTGGAATGATCGCCTGCAATTATCTAAATTAATTCAAAAGCACTAACTCTTCAAACTGAGTGGACTTTTGCAAGCTGTTTGGTGACAAGAGGTGTCATCAAGCTGGACAGCGCTGTTTAGATAAAGAATGGAAAGGGACTATAATGAAATGACTGCCTTTTGTGGGTCTTATGCTGACCCTAAATTCTTATTTCCCTTTTCGATAAGCATTCCATATTGCTGGCAGAGTTCTTTGCTGGTATCACTTAACTGCTTCAAAGTCTTTAATGGATCCCCATCACCTTCAGAATACAAACCAGACTCTGTAGTCCAAGAGCAGTGGGCAATGGAGTCAGACCAGCCTGGGTTTAAATCTCACCTGTGCCCTGAGGCAAACTATCCCAATTCCTGGGCCCTCAGTTGTAAAAATAAATCTAACAGCATCTACTTGGTAAGTCTGTTTGGAAGACAGTAGGATTTCTAAGGAGCACAGATTAGTCAGCTCAGTAAATGGCAGTCATTAGTTAGCATGCCATTCAACGCTGCCCTTGATCCCGTCACAACCTGTTTAGTGAGGAGTTTCAAGTCTCAACATATCCAGGCCTCCCCACAGAGATTCACAGCCTCCATTCCAGCTACATGTACCTACCTGCAGTTCCCTAGACAGATTCTCTTCCACTTTGCTTTGCTTACACTATTTCTCCTTTTACGGTGTCTCTTTCTCCAACTTCTTTCTGCCAAATACTACAGAACATAGTCCCTTGTGTCAACATTTCTAACTGTTTTCAAGATGAACTGGAACAGCCAATTAGTAAATGTCTATTGAAATGACTTATTTCAAAAGAAACATTATTTTACTTTTATTATTATTATTTGTGTCAATACTGCTTTTCTTACTGAAGAACCTGCTCTGAGGGATAGCCCACTGGTCTGTATGTACAATATAAGGTCCACACATGTTTCACAATAATTCTCATTTCTGTGGATCCTCATCGAAGATGTTTTCCAGTTTTAGTTGATAGAGATGAGGAAGAGATTAGGAAGCAGATGAGGACCATACAAATGTTGGTGACAGAGTACAATCTGGCAGCCATTTGATTAATTTATTTTTCCTTTTGTCATGAAGTATGACTTACCTACAGGAAAGAACAAGTCTTAAGCACAAACTGAATTTTTAACACCATTCAGATCAAAATAACGCAATTTGATTGCAAAAGGTATTTCTACCTTGAAATATCTGTCATCCCTTTTCTCCTTTCAATCCTCCACCCCACCCCACTGCCACCTCTGGGCCCAATCACTTGCTTATCAGTCTCCCTCCCCTTCTTTCCCTACTGCCTGGCTCCTGGCAAACACTCAAATATTTGAGTGAACGAAAGGAATGCGCGAATATCGTTAAATGAAGGAGGCCCAGTTTGGAGTGAAAGTGAGGTCCGTAGGTTGTGCCCAAAATGCTTTGGGTAAATGATTAAATTTTGCCTACATCAGGTTCCGGAATTAGAGAGTATCTACGAGAAATCAGGGGTAAGATGTTTTTTTTCCTCTCTCTCTGTAGTTTAAAGGGAGATTAAGAGCACAGCAAGTTTGATCCTTAACCGGATCTCCAGCTCATCCACCAACCCACTCCCAGGCCTGTCTGGTCCCGCCTTTGCCATACTGAGCCACGAAGCAGACACCCTCCCGGTCGAGGTCCGGTCAGCGGGGAGCCATCCATCACTGTCTGGATACGGGCCAATCCGACCAGCTCAGCCTTCCTGCCAGCCAATGGCCGGAAAGCAAAGGGCGAGCGGAGCCAGAGAGGGGACCGCCGGCTCAGTGTCGTTTAAAGCCGGGTCCAAGGGCCTGGAGGTACTACCTCTGTGTCCCTAGCTCGGTCTAGGTGTGGATAGCGTCCCGCCTACATCTGAGCCCCGGGCCAGTGTTTCAGTGTGCGCCCTCCGGCTGGGTTACTGACGTCCCCGGTGCCAATTCACAGGAGGACAGGGGGCGCCCTGAAGCCCCTTACCCACAAATACTCGAGACCCGCGGGGTAGCCCACGAGGGCTGAAAGGAGCCCAGGAGTTAAGAGCAGACGGCGCCCCCACCCTCGCGTGCTGCGCGCCCCAGGCCCTGCACACACGGGGGAGCGGGGGAGGCAGGGCCAGCGGGCAGAACTCGAGCCAGACAACCAGGCCCGCGGTTCTGGCGGCTCCGAGGGGCTGCGGGCGCCGAGAGGGGCTGGGGGTGCAGTAGGCCTGTCCGCCTCAGCCCCGGGAGAGCCAGGCCTGCAAACTTGGAGTCCCGGACCCCTGTTCTGCTGGCGCTCCCCGGATCTGCCGGGGCTCCCCGGACCTCCCGGATCCCTGCCCTCCGCCACCGAGGTTCCGCGCAACCTTCTGAGCTGCCCCCTCCCCGCCGCGGGCGTGGGTCGGCTGCTTCGCTGCAGCCCCTCTCCCCAGAGTCCTTTGGCCATAAAGGGCAAGGGCGCCTCTCTGGTTGCCTCTCCGCATTACCACGGCCCCTCTACTCATTCCTCTTAACCCAGTGTAGTCCCTGTGTGGGCGAGGGGGTCGGACGACCCTAGGATTTGGAGCGTGACAAAACTGCCTCTTTCCAGAGGTCCTGGCTCTGCGGAAACTGTCGTAAATACTCTAACCTTTCAGAGCCTCGGTGTGCCTCTCCGTAAAATGGGCAAGCACCGCATAGTCCACAGTATTCGGTGAGCCAGTTTGTGTGAAGTGCCGGGCCTTCCCATTCCAGTCCCTGCACAATTGAAATTGCAGGACCCAGCTGGGCGCGAAGGGTTACTAGGAAGCGAATTTGCCCCTCCGGTTCTTGCGGTCATTTAGAGGCGGTGGATGGAGCGGACACCGGATGAAGCCGAACATTAGCCAAAGTATTTCTGGAAAATCTCTCATTTCCCGTCGCCACACTAGCCCCTGAACTCTACAGCACTTAACTGCAGTTGTTTTTTTTTTCTTCAGGGTTGCATTATTTATTGGAATGGTTGTGTACAAAGTGTTTATAATCTGTTTATATAACTATTATTTTCTCTAATTACAAAAGTAGGCAGGCCCATTTATAAATATCCATTGTAGAGAGTTTTTTTTAATAATGTAGGACTTGCTGACACGCAGGGACCGCTTCTACTAACACCCAGGGTCTGTCACTTTCAGCAGCGGCAGGCGGAAATTCATGAGCAGTACCTACAGCAGAGCTCGCAAGGCCGGTCCGGCCGGCTGGTTGCTAGGGCAACGCCCTGCCGCTAAATTTGGAGGCCAGCGATTAACTCGCGGGAGCAGGGGTCTGTCCCACCCTGGGGGCGGAGTTAGCAGGGGGTGCGGGACTCGGAGGGAGCGCGTTCTCCGCCTTTCCCTCCAGGTGGCGCTATAGGATCGTGGATAAAGTCGCTGGACCCGGCTCCCTGCGGCGGCGGGCGCCTAGGGGCGGAGCCAAGGCGGGGCGTGAACTTGCATCTGCAGTTGGCTCTGAATCTGGGGAAACTAGCGATCCCGGGCCGAAAGTTTATCGACACTCTCAGGGACTTCTGTACGCCACGCAGAAAAGGGAAAAAGGGGAGGTTCTGGAACAGGGAGAGAGAAGAGGAGTCGTGATCCCCGAAAGTCACTCCATCTTTCCCATCTGCCTATAGGATCCCTCTCCTTAAATGCAATTCTCACCCTCGGGCGCGCTAAAGGTGCTCTGGACACAAATGCAAGGTGGGAGCTGGGCCGGTGTCTCCTCACCCCTAGTATCTGGGCCTAGCCAGGCTTGCAGCGCTCTAGTACCCAGGATATATGCCAGCATTGGATTTCCGCGGCAACTTCCCGAGCAAGCCAAGAAAAACAGGCGTGCTGTTCCTCAGTTTGTCCAGAGGAAACCTTTACGCCCTTCCCTTCTGGAGACTGAGAATGGAAAAAGTGAGTTGAAGAATACCAGTGCGGCCACCACGTGTGTAGTATCTTTTGCTCTTTTCTTCCCAAATGCACCATTTCTCCCATCATGACTCTTTCACGCTGTCACAATCATATCTAGCTCTCCACAATCACACACCGCCTCACTTAAGTTAAATCGGCTCCTTTCCCTTTACCCACTTCCTCCCAATCACACAACCACAAAGATAGACCTAGTACTGGGCATCCGGAAGATGCCTCAGTGCGCAGAAGCCCTTATCAGAACACACACACACTTTCCAGGCCAAAAGAGAAAGAGACCATTGGCAGGAGACAAAATGCAGGTTTATTTGGGCTCTGGGGCCAGGGATGCCTAAGGTGTGAGTTAAGGCAACTCAGCTGGTTCTCAGTGCCCAAAGGGCAGGCCAGGGCAGGGAGAAGGGGTGACTCAGTATTGAAGCCAAATCTCTGCATTTCAAGTCCCTGGCCGGAGACCTCGGGAGTCAGTTCTGGGAGAGCATGGGTTCTAGTGTTCCCTGGGGTCTCTGTGCTTTTGCTAGGATTGGGGGAATGGTCTGGGGGTAGGAGCCTTGAATGCACAGCCTTCATTTCAGTAACGACCATTTAATTTGTTCCTTGGCAGAGTGAAGAACCTGGGTAGGGCGGGGTGTGGAAGGTTGAGAGAATTACTGGGTGGAATTCAAGTGCATTAACAGTGCAGTGGCGGGTTGGGGGATACATGTCCTGGCGATCCCGAGTCACTAGATGGCAGCAGCTCATCTCTGCCTGCGTTAAGGGGGGCTGGGCCGTTAAGATGGAAAGAGCCGCCCAAACAGGCTGCAGCCAGCAACCAGCCCAGATGGGAGCTGGCTCAGCCTGCCCTCTGGTTCCAGCATCTGCAGCCCTGGGTGTGGCAGCAGCCTTGTCTCCCCCACACCATGCCATGCAAGCTTCCACCCGCAGTGCCACGTCCAGGCAGAGGCGGGCCCAGGCCTGACACTTCCTGTGCCCAGACACCTCAGCAAACCCCTAGCTCTAGCTTTGGCTGGCAGTAAGTCCTCAACACCCCACCCCAAGCTGCTGCTGATGTGGCACAGCTGGCAAAGGGCTTCTGGGCAGGCTCTGCTGAAGGCCACCTGCACTCAGATGTGTTCACTTTCATATCCTGCTGTGAAACCACCTCAGCCCCACATTTACACAGATCCATGCAACTGTGCACACACCATGCAAACGCAGTGCGGACCCCACCTATGTCCCTCAGATTGTCCCTCCAGCCATCAAGCCTCACTCCCACCCGAGGAAGGCTGATCCCACACTGTATGGCCCTTCCTCCTGCCCACTCCCCCTCCTCTCTCAGGGACAGCCTGGACCTGGAGTCCTCCTGCAGTTCTCAGTGAAGATTTACCTTTCTCCTTATTTCATCTCCCATTCACTACCTGCACATCCCTTGGTGTTTACTCAAGAATTCCATTAAAAGTGCTATGTCTTCATTCTTTCCCCCATGGAAAACAGGATGTATGCCAAGAGCTTTCCGTGCTTTAGCTCATCTAATTTTCATAATAACTCTATAAGGAGTGTCCTGTGATTATGGTGGCTCAGACGGTAAAGCGTGTCTACAACGCGGGAGACCCGGGTTCAATCCCTGGGTTGGAAAGAGCCCCTGGAGAAGGAAATGGCAATCCACTCCAGTACTATTGCCTGGAAAATCCCATGGACAGAGGAGCCTGGTAGGCTACAGTCCATGGGGTTGCAAAGAGGTGGACACGACTGAGTGACTTCACTTTCACTTTCACTTGTGATTATTCGAGGCCCAGAGAGGTAGAATAATTTGCGCTAGGCCACCCAGCTTGTAAGTAGTAAGGTAGAACGCCACATCCTTTGGACGACTCACACCAGCGCCCCTGTTCTTATCTGCTCTGCTCATTGCCCCTTAACCTCTTTAGCCCTGAAAATTGCCATGCGGCTGCATTCATCTCATCAGGGTAGGAGGAGGCAAGGAGAACGGGGAAGGGAGAGGCCGCGTGAGCATGAAGGGCAGGTACAGCAAAGGGCACCACACCTGGAGCCCCACATGGAATGCCATGGGCCCATCTCAGCGTTGGCCACTACAGCACGAGGAAGTTAGTGCCAGGGCAGGAAGCTCCATAAAAGCAGGATTAGTCTGGGCAGAGAGACCTGCGGGTAGACAGAAGGGAGGTCAAGCCTGACAAGTAGGAAGTTTGGGCAGCCGGGAAACCAGTCAGGCGGTAGATTTGGAAACCTCAGCCCTGTCCCACATGCACCCTCAGATAGGACCATGCAGGGGACTGGCGGGCATGGACTTTTCCACACTCAGGTCACTCAGGGACAAGGTGCAGCCCAAACTGGCTGTGCCAGCGGTGAGAATGAGATCCCACTGTGGATTTAAGTGTCCCTTAACAACCTCAGTGTGGACCCTAAAGAGCAGGGGTGAGGGGTTAGAAGAAAACTCCTATTTGGGATCCTTTCCAGAGGCCTGAGCCCCCACACTGCTTGGGGAACAAGTGACCCAGCCATCTCCAGTGTGGGCAGCTCCTCCTGGGCTTTGACCCAACTACACCCAGCCAGGAGATAAGGTGAACTGCTGGGAAGGCATCATCATTTATTAATACCCAAGTTCCACATTACCATAGGGACCCTGGCAGCCTCCAGTGGACTGTCTCCAAGAGGTGGCCTGACACAGTCATCTCTTCCCTCCTGCATCCCTGACTTCTCTGCCTGGAAAGCCCTACTGGGTCCCCCTGGGATGCTCTGTTCTCCTCTCTTTAGCCCATCTCTGGCCAAGGCAGATGGAGAGGGCCTACCTGAGCCACACTGTGTTCAGTCAAGCCGCTGTCATCCGCCTATGGGGGAAGCAGAATCAAGGTGGTCAGGCCAGGGCAAGGGTAGCGGGTGAAGAAAGACAGGTGAGAGAAAGGGGCTTGTGGGTGGTGAGCAGATGCTGTGATCAGGGGATCCAGAACTGCATGTATATCACTTAGGGGAAGTTCTAAAGCCCTTGGAAGCCAGCATCCTCAGGGATGTCTCTGGGACACGGTGGGTGGAGATTGAGGGGGATTAAAAATGACAGGAAAGGCTTCATCCAGACACGAGAAGCCAAACTGGGTGGGGAGATTCCATCTCTTCCCCTCCAAGGCCAAGTTCAAGGCAAGGCAGCCACCAGGTGTCTCTGTGAGGATTTATTTCCTCAATCTGTACTTCCCACCAGGGAGGATGGTGAGGTATTTGTAATCGGCCAAGGGAAGAGGACAGAGATATCTTTTACTGGCTGACACCCCTCCAAACTGCTGCTCCCCTCCAGAAGTGCATCAACCCAGTGGCTGCTTCTGCTAGAGGAGCTGGGGTTCCCTTTGCCCAGACACAGGGAAGCCAGGAGGTACAGAGGATGGGACGGGGAGCCTGGAGGGGATGGGAGTAAGGGGGGATGGAGGATGACTCTTACCCTAAAATTCACTTTCTGGATCACTTGCTGAGGGTCACTCTCCAGAATCACGCTACAAAGTGAGAGAGAAATGAGGAGGAAAATCAGCCGCATGCTTTCCTTGGACTCTGCTCCCTGCTAAGCCCTTTGATTCCCTGCCATATCCTGCAACATCCCCCTTCCAAGGTACTTGGCCCGCCCATACTCCTCAAGCCAGAACTCTCCCTCACCATGGAGCCCTGATTCTCACATACTTTGTCATCAATGGGCAAACACTTAAGAGATCAGGCCAGGGTAGTCCAGTCTAGATCGATCAGGTTGGCAAAAGCAGGGGCTCAAAAAGTGAGAGTTCTAGAAAGTTCACTTCACCTCTGGGAAGAAGGGTTGGATTCAGATGCAGTGAAGGACGAGAAGGCCCCTGGGGTCCCTATCTGGTTTCACTATTATTTTCTGCCATGGGGTTGTGCTATACATGAAAGAAACGGAACTGCAAAATCAGAATCTACCTTCCCTTTTTTTTTTAAACTTCCGTTTCGACAGACCCAATTATGGAGGCATTTCTCGGCTAGTTGGCACTCTTTGATGATGCCCTGGGGGGTGTGCAGGGGGGAAGAGTTGGTCACTGTGGGTGAGAAAGGGTCCACAGGAACTGAGTGACTGCTCCTCCTCGCCCAGTGAGCCTCCTATAGGGCTGAAGGAAGTGAACAAACATTTCCTGAGACCTTCTCCCAGGCTCATCAGAGGGACACTTAGAGCGACCATTCCAGTCCAAGGTTCAGGATCAAATGTTGCTTCCACAAATGCTTCCCTGTTTTCACTGGAGGGAAAGGGGGACAAAAACTGGGCCTTCTAGAGGTACAGATGGAAAGGTGATAAAACTTATAATCTCCCTTGCGAAGGCCCTGCACCTCATTTTATATTTGTAACTGTGTTTTCTTGAAGAAGTCCCACACCAAATTTTATATACGACTTTTATACTCCACAAAACCTGGTCTTATTCCCTCACTGTTGGGTCCTAGCCATTAGCACAAGGCCTTGCAACAGCGGCAGCAGGCAGTCAACAGACATAGCGGAAAAGAGGGAGGGAAGGCAGGAAGAAGCCCACGGCACCCCATCTCCCAGGGCCCCTGTCCCCCAGCAATATGCGTCATTGCCACAAGAAGAGCACAATCTCTGGAAACATGCACAAGTTTGGATCTTGGCCCTGCCACCCCCTAGTCATGTGACCTTGGGCAAGTCACTTAAATCTCTGAGCCTCTGTTTCCTCATCTATTAAGTGCATGTAATCACAGGCATGTGGATGTCTCACAGGTGATCCGTTTCCATTATTCTTTGCCCCAGAGCCAGAACTTCTTTTTCTCCCTGAATATTGCCCAATTCCCCCATGGAAATTCACTAACCAACCTCTCATAAGAGCTCCCAGCTTCCTAAGACTATAATCTTAAACCAGTAAGAGGAGACAAGATTTACTGAAGGAGAACTATGAACTCCACTGCATCACCTCATTTAATCCCACATCCTTTGAGGCAGGTTCCTCATTGTCTCCATTTCAAAGCTGGGGAAAGTAAGGAAAATAAACAACTAGCCCAGGTCACGCATGCAGTCGATGTTGGAGTGAACCTCTAAGAGCGGCGAGAGGTGTAGCTGCCGCAGGGCTCTGCCTGAATGAAATCTTTCCAGGAAGGGTGGGTATCTGTGCTGCCTGCTTCTCCTGGGCATTGGAGAGCAAACGATTCCCCCAAAACCTTGCCTGGTCAACAGTCAGCCATAGTTTGACATCAGATTACTTTCTTGCGTGCTTGACTTTGGCTAACATTGAAGTCAACTTCCATCATCATCAGTGGGGTTGGGGGGTGGGATCACAGGGAATATGCTGGAGAAAGGGAGGGAGAAGCTGGCCAGAGAGCCAACAACATGCTGGGTGCTACCTAGAGCTGAGAACCCTCAAGGCCACCTCCCACTGTGAGGGTTCCTGACCAGTCCCTTTTCCTCTCCCACTCCTCACCCGCCATCCACAATCTCATCCACCACCAGGAAGGCTCCGTCCATGTTCTCCAGCAACCAGCGCTTCTCCACGTTCTTCCTGAAAGAAGACATAGCTCTGGAACCTCCCTGTGGCATGGCCAGGAGGAGCCGGGTCCTTGCCTTAGTGAGGTGGACCCGCTCTCTCCAAAGACTGCCTCATTCCCCACCCTCCAGCCCCTGTCCCCCCACAAGCACAGGGAAGGAGAATGTCAAGGGGAGTGAGGGTGGCACCTGGGCAAGGCATTCCTGAGCAAAGGACGGGTCTGCTTCCTTCAGCCCCTCATGCTCAACTCTACCCACGCCGCCCCCGCCGCTTTTAGGCACTGATCCTATTTCCACCCTAAAGCACTTCAGGTACTACAGCGCTATTGTAGTTACACATGTCGACTGTAAACACTTATTTTTGGTTATCTGAGTTTGATTTACCTAGGCCACTGGTATCACTGGAGTAGATACCAGATCACTGAATGGGAACGGAGGGAAAATCACCCTGAGCGTCAAGTCAAAAAACCTTGAGTTTGAATCTTGGTTCTGATAGAAACAACCTGTAACCTCAGACAAATCACTTAGCTTCTCCAGACTTCATCTTCTGGCCATACTATTGTTTGATCAGGTAAAGGGCAGGGGCCTTGCAGGAAGTTGCTCTGGCTCCAGATTTCATCTTGTGGAGACTTAAGGAAAAAGCAGGGAACCATCCTGCCTGTGATGTACCAAGGTCTGGGGGATGGGAGCCTTGGAGGACAGAGGACCTCACTCACCTTAGCACGTGGTTCAGGGACTCAAACAGGCAGGTGAGAACAGACATGAGCATCAGCTGGTGAGGAGTGGATATGGGAGGAGGAAAACGAGAGAGACTGAGGTTGAGAAGGCCAGAGGAAACCTCAGAACCTGACTGCTGGACAGCTGCCCCTCTCTAGGGAGGACAAGGCTAGAGCCTGGCTGCAACTTGACCTGAGAAGGTCCCTCCCTGTGTTTGAATTGGGAAGCACTGGAGTGCCTGCTGTAGGACACTGAATACATCCTTCTCCAGTGATGCATAGTAGAGACAGAAACTCCAGGCAGAGGACTACATTTCTGGTACCCAAGGAACAGAGGGGTATCATGGATATGCATTGTTCCAGAAAGAACCATTCTGGAGCCTTCCAGTTCCCCAGAGTCTAGAAGCAGGGATACCAAGGGTGAGCCGCCCAGCTTCTTCCCCAGACTCCAACCACTCCCCACAGAGAGACCCTCCTTGTCTCCCCAACCTCCTGAACTCACCTCGTTCTCGTAGGATGAGCCCACCACATATAGGAAGAGGTCAATGCTGCTCTTGTAGACGATGGTCATGCCCCCGAAAAATGCAATCTCACCTAGAAGAGAAATGGGGTCTCAGTTCTGGTCACCTTTGCCTGGCCCCTCCTGCCCATCTCCAGCTCTGCACCTCTCCCCCATTTCCTTCATCTTCCCAAGAACACCTGCAAAGGAAATTCCAGTCCAGTCCAGTGGTTAGGACTCTGTGCTTTCATTGCCAAGGGCCCGAATTCAATCCCCAGTCTGGGAACTAAGATCTCACAAGCAGTGACCAAACAAAAAAGAATCCTTGCAAAGATTAGAACCCTTGGAAAGACCTGCACTAGGGATACTACCAGTGTCCCTCTACTTCATTCCTAGCACCTGACTGCGTCATTCTGAGAAGTCAACAAACCTGGTTTAAGGCTGACCTTTCACCCACCATGTGCAATCCTCTGACCCTCAGGTTGGCGGTGGCCTCTTCCATTGAGAGGAGTCCAGGCATGCCAGAAGCAGGTAGGTGGGAGCAGGTGGCGGTAGCGGGGGTGTGTGTGCTGGTGAAGGGGAGGAGGGTGAAGGTTCACCAGAAGGGAAAAAGGAACAGCTGGGAAGGGGAGGAAAAAGCACCTCTGAAGAAAAGGGAATGGCCTTTGGGTATGTGAGGCCAACAGGGACAGCTCTGTCCAGGCGGAGATGACAGCGCGCATCTGAGAGTTCTGTGCAAGGAAGATGAGGACACTTACTATCAGTTCGGCTGGTCTTGTTGAAGACATTTTTCTCGAAGGCCATCTGCTCCTTCATGGAGGGGAATGTGTCATCATAATACTAGGAGGAAGGGAAGGAGAAAAAGTGACAGCCGTTCCACAGGGTCTGGCCTCTCCCTGGATGGGTGGCAGGGTGCTGGCCAAGTGGGACCCTGCTGCCATGCCCCCTCTCCTCTTGACTGCCCTCTACGCCTGTCTGCTATTTTCCCCTAAACACAAATTCTGAGCAAAGAGAGTCATAAAAAGTAGAGGAATTTTGAGGCCTGCCTTTGGAGTCCTGTCCTGATTTCTTGGAGACCTTTGTGCATTCAGTAGATGGCTGGGGCAGTCACTAGCCACACTGTTTCTACACCAACCTGAGTCTACAGGAAAGAAGGCAGAGCCAGGGGCTCTTTGCCACAATAATATCATAACAGCTATCTTATTATCCACATTATATGGATGGGGTAACTTCCCTGACACCTCACAGTTTAAGGGACAGAGCTGGGATGCAATGGCGATGGTCTGACTTCAGACAGGATTATGGTGAAGATCCCCTGGAGAAGGAAATGGCAACCCACTCCAGTATTCTTGCTTGGGAAATCCCATGGACAGAGGAGCCTGGTGGCTACAGTCGCAAGAGTTGACACAACTTAGCAACTAAACAACAATGACATCTATGATGAAGATGAACTATCTAAGGCAGAGTTCCTGGCACACACTGCCTAAGGAAATCAATGCTGTTTTGTTGGGTTTGATAAGACTTTCTCTCTGACTCAGTTCCTGCATTTGCACATGGATGTGATCTGCTGGGAGGAGGCCCTGGAACCTTTGGTTGCTGAGCTACCTCTGACCATCTGCTAGGGCAAGGGACGGTCAGCTTAGCTTCCATTTTCTGAATGTAGACATTAGTGGTCTCCCTGCCAACCACTGTTGCGGTGAACAGGCTCCCTGCAATGTCATGAAGACAAGAAGTTTCAGCCTAAACAATCTAAAAAGTCTACATTGCATTTCATAGCTAGTTTAGGGGTCACAGCCCCACTATAGTTAATTGTGTTGATGGTAGATATTTATTTTTGGATTATTCTAGTTTGGTTTGTCCTGGCCATGATCACTAGCATATATACCAGATAACTGAACAGTTGGTGCAGAGAAAATCATCCTCCTGAGCTTCAAGTCAAAATACCCGAGTTTGGATCCCTGCTCTGATATTAGTACCTGTGACTCCAGGCAACTCTAGCTTCTCTAGACTACCTTTTCCTCATTTATGAAAGAGTTGGATTAAAATCTGGTCTATAAAATCCTATCTGTTCTTAATCCTTAGTGTTTACCAAGCTGTAAAAGCAAAGCAGAGGGTACTTGTTCAGAATTGGGGGACCAGGAATCCAGGGTCCCAGGCCAGTGTAAAGGACGGTGAGAAAACATTCTGGGGAACATGAGTAGAAACAGAAGAGACAGCCCCTCCCCGCTGTGGGGGCCAGCATTCTGACAAGGCAGGAGGATTGACAGAATGACCTTTGGAAGGGTCTCAGCTGAGCTGCTCTGTGTTGCAGAGCCAACAGCGGGGTCTCTCCTGCCAGGTGAGTCAGCTGGTGTGGGGACTTCTGGACTTGGGCCTGTGGCACAGTGTTTTCAGGGGCCCTCTGGTGAGGGTGGGAGGTTACCTTGGCCAGCAGGCGGTGTCCGTCATTATCTAGGATGAAAACGGCCTTGATAGTGTAGAGGGAAGGTTCCTGCAACTGACACGGGGGAGAGCTTTGTTGGCCCCTAAAGCCAGCGCAGACCCCTGTCATTGGCTCTACGTGATCTGCTGATCCCAGGAGTCCATCCTCAGGCCAGCGACCCCAGCCCCAAAAGTCCACAGCTGGTTCCGGCCCAACCCTATGCCACATGGACCACTCGGGTGCCCGCTCCCCTCCCAGGCAGATGTCCCACTGCAGGCCCCGGGTGGGCGCTGTGCCCATTGGGTGCAGAAGGTCCGTCCGGGCCCAAGTTCTGTCATGCACTGACTGCTCCAGAGCCCGAGTCGGAGTGTATCACAGAACCTGGGCCGGGGGGACAGCGGCGCCGAGCTCCTCCAGCGGCCCCCGGCGCCCTGGCCCGTCGGGCTCCAGAAGCACACACGTCAGCTCGCCGCCGGGGCGGCCCCGCGCTCCCTAGCCCTCCGGGAGAGAAGCAATCCAGCCCGGCCGAGCCGTCCCCGCCCGCTCCGACTGCTCCAGAACTTCGCCCACGCGGACGCCGCACCGGCCTCCTCCCGAGTCAGCGCGGAGGAACTTCTCTGCCCGCGCGGGCGCCGCCCCTCCCAGGCCGGTCCCGGCGGCACCAAGTTCCCCGGCGCCCGACCCGTGAGCTGGCGCCCCCGGCCCCCGGCGCCGCCCGCTCCGTACCCGCAGCCCCGCGGGCTCCCCAGCTCGGGCGGGCGGCGCCGGGCCCCCAGTCGGGGCGGCCGCGGCCCCCTCCCCCGGGTGCAGACGTGGCCAGGCCTCCGGCCGCTGCATTCCGCTCGCTGCCTCGCGCTGACAGCGCCGCCCCGCCCCGCCCCGCGCCCCCCGGGCCGCCGCCGCTCCTCCCCGGCGGCCGCCGGCCTCGCGCCCGCCCCTCTCAGCCCCTCCGCGCGTGTCCTTCCTTTCCCCGAGGCCCTTCCCTCCTCGCCCTCCCTCCTCTCCCTTCCCGCCCTCTCCGCCCTGGGCTCACACGGCAGCTCTCCTTCCCCTGGCTCTCCTTCCCTTCGCCCTCCTCTGCCCTTCAAAGCCCAGAGCTCCCTGTATCCTCAGTTTGTCCCAAGACCGGCCCCTTTTCCCCCTCCTGCCTTCTCTCTGGCTTGTGGGTTTGGTTTGCACCGACGTCCACAGGCTGCCCTGAAGCCGTCAGAAAACACAGGCAAAGTCCAGTTTGTCTCTGGACTCCTGGTAGGTACCGTTGGCACAAACACATCAGGTCATCCTTTGGACTTCAGAGACAGGTCTTAGCAGCGGGAGAAGATGAGGACAGCTCTAGAGAAACCCCTCTGTGCAGTAGAGTTTCTCCCATGCCTCTCCCGAGACTTGGGGAAGGGAGCCATGGCGCCCGGACACCTCTGCAGACACGGACACAATCTGAAATGAGACAGATATCCAGCAGTACAAATGTTCCGCGTGTGAATGGCATCAGGCTTTGCCATGCTTTGGTTCCTTGGCCTAGGTATACTAGGTGGTTTAATCACTATGTCGTGTCCGACTCTTTGGAACCCAAAGACTGTAGACCCCCATGCTCCTCTGTCCATGAAGTTTTCCAGGCAAGAATACAGAAGTAGATTGTCATTTCCTTCTCCAGGACCTTCCCAACCCAGGGAATGAACTCTTGTCTCCTGAATCGGAAGCAGATTCTTTACCTCTGAGCCACTGCTGCTGCTAAGTCGCTTCAGTCGTGTCCAACTCTGTGTGACCCCATAGATGGCAGCCCACTAGGCTCCTCTATCCCTGGGATTCTCCAGGCAAGAATACTGGAGTGGGTTGCCATTTCTTTCTCCAATGCATGAAAGTGACAAGTGAAAGTGAAATCGCTCAGTTGTGCCCGACTCCTAGCGACTCCATGGACTGCAGCCTACCAGGCTTCTCTGTCCATAGGAATCTCCAGGCGAGAGTACTGGAATGGGTCACCATTGCCTTCTCTGCCTGAGTCACTAGGGAAACCCATTAAGTATACTAGAGGGCTTTAGCTTCAGAATCCTCAAGGCTAGTGGGAAATTAACAGTACTTCAATGGCACCCCACTCCGGTACTCTTGCCTGGAAAATCCCATGAACGGAGGAGGCTGGAAGGCTGCAGTCCATGGGGTTGCTGAGGGTCAGACAAGACTGAGCGACTTCACTTTCACTTTTCACTTTCATGCACTGGAGAAGGAAATGGCAACCCACTCCAGTGTTCTTGCCTGGAGAATCCCAGGGACGGGGGAGCCTGGTGGGCTGCCGTCTATGGGGTTGCACAGAGTCGGACACGACTGAAGTGACTTAGCAGCAGCAGCAGGCATTTACCCATCACTATAGTCAAAATTCTCCAAGCCAGGCTTCAACAGTACGTGAACCGTGAAATTCCAGATGTTCAAGCTGGATTTAGAAAAAGCAAAGGAACCAGAGATCAAATTGCCAACATCTGTTGGATCATCGAAAAAGCAAGAGAGTTCCAGAAAATATATACTTCTGCTTTATTGATTATGCCAAAGCCACTGACTGTGTGGATCACAACGAACTGTGGAAAATTCTTAAAGAGATGGGAATACCAGACCACCTGACCTGCCTCTTGAGAAATCTGTATGCAGGTCAAGAAGCAACAGTTAGAACTGGACATAGAACAACAGACTGGTTCCAAATTGGGAAAGGAGTACATCAAGGCTGTATATTGTCACCCTGCTTATTTAACTTATATGCAGAGTACATCATGGGAAATGCTGGACTGGATGAAGCGTAAGCTGGAATCAAAAGTGCCAGGAGAAATATCAATAACCTCAGATATGCAGATGACACCACCCTTATGGCAGAAAGCAAAGAAGAACTAAAGAGCCTCTTGATGAAAGTGAAAGAGGAGAGGGAAAAGGTGGCTTAAAACTCAAAATTCAGAAAACTAAGATCATGGCATCCGGTCCTATCACTTCATGGCATATAGATGGGGAAACAATGGAAACAGTGACAGACTATTTTCTTGAGCTCCAAAATCACTGCAGATGGTGACTGCAGCCATGAAATTAGAAGAAGCTTGTTCCTTGGAAGAAAAGCTTATGACCAACGTAGACAGCATATTAAAAAACAGAGACATTACTTTGCTGACAAAGGTCCGTCTAGTCAAGGCTATGGGTTTTCCAGTAGTCATGTATGGATGTGAGAGTTGGACACAGAAAGCTGAGCACTGAAGAATTGATGCGTTTGAACTGTGGTGTTGGAGAAGACTCTTGAGAGCCCCTTGAACAGCAAGGAGATCCAACCAGTCCATCCTAAAGGAAATCAGTCCTGAATATTCATTGGAAAGATGCTGAAGCTGAAACTCCAGTATTTGGCCACCTGATGCGAAGAGCTGACTCATTTGAAAAGACCCTGATGCTGGGAAAGATTGAAGGTGGGAGGAGAAAGGCACGACAGAGGATGAGATGGCTGGATGGTATCGCCGACTGAATGGACATGTGTTTGAGTAAACTCCAGGAGTTGATGATGGACAGGGAGGCCTGTTGTGCTGCAGTCCATGGGGTCACAAAGAATCAGACACAACTGAGCACCTGAACTGAACTGATAGACATGCATTTTATAGTTAAACTCTTTAAGGTACATTATATAACTCACATCTATGAGGTGGGTGTTCTCACCCCCATTTTAAGAAAGGGATACTCAGAGTTTGTGTGATCTTTCAAGATCCTTTAGTTAATCAATAGCTGAATGGAGATGGAACCCAGGTTTCAGACCAAGAATTTCTTCTCCACTCTTCTCTTCAGGTCATCTTATGTTGGGTACCACACTCACTTATGAGGGTTTCCTCTGCTGAATAATATCAAGCTGTCTCATTTATCTCAGTTTCAATGTCATCACCAAGAGGCCCTTTCCAACAACCACCAACTCTAACTTGATAGGTCTTTGCTGTCCCTTTGTGTCTCAGCACCCTACTTTTGTTGTACTTAATTTCTAAATACCATTTTTACTAATTTGTTTACAAACATGTGTGGTCCTTCTCTGCACCAGGTGTTATGTCCTACAGAAATAGAGATAATGTGCCTGCGGAATCCCTGGTGCCCCAAACAGGGCCTGGCACATGACAGGTTCAATGAAACCATATTTTATGTGCTGCACAAATATTTATTGAGTGTTTACCATGTGCCAGTTGCTTTTTTAGTCACTGGGACGCAATAGCAGCCAAAGTAAACAAAATCTTTGCTCTCATGGAGCTTATTCAAGTATTTGTGTGTGCGTGCGTGCATTTCTGTGCAATACCCACAGTACACAGACACGTGAATAAAATAGTAATACTTGAATTGGTGATAAGCACTGTGTGAAGAAAGGGGCTTCCCAGGTGGCGGTACCCACCTGCCAACACAGGGGATGATGCAGGTTCGATCCCTGGCAGGGAGATCCCCTGGAGAAGAACATGGCAACCCACTCCAATATTCTTGCCTGGAGAATTTTCATGGACAGAGGAACTTGGTGGGGTGCAGTCCATAGGGTCACAAAGAGTTGGACATGACTGAAGTTACTTAGCATGTGTGCATACTATGAAGAAAAATTGATCTGGAAAGGGTATCAGGAATGTTAGGGGTTGGGGAGAGGCAGGGGAAATTGCCATTTTCATTAGGGTCATTTGAGAAAGCCTTCAAGGTGACACTTGAGCAAAGAGCTGAAGGAAATGAGGGGAAAAGCCACACAGACATCTGTGGAAACTTCTACTGAATGTCTTTTTATGATGCTGTAGAAGGCACACCCAGATTTTCCCTGCAGGCTACCAGACTTATAATAATGAACATTAATCAATGCTATCTAGTATAATGGGGGAAAAGACAGTATTTAGTTTGGATTCCAGATCATCAGACGTTATGTCAATGATCATGCCAGGTCAATATCTTATTAAAAATCCTGATTTGATCATTTCCATGCTTTAATATTCTGTGACCTAGTCCATTATTAGTTCATGTTTACAAAGACAGCACCAAAAAGCCTCCGGGGCATTTTCTAGCCTCTGTATAGCGGATGGTACCCACAGTGGGAGAGAGCTTGCAGAAGAGAGGAGATCTAGGAAGATCTAGGAAGACTGGGGACTTAGCAGGTGTGGCTTCTGGTAAAGAGGGAGGAGTCAGTTATAGGAGACTAGCTGAGAGGACAGAGGGGCTGGGGATGAGAGAGGAGGCTGGGGAGAGAAGCTTAGGAACCACCACAAAGTCCTCAGCATCACCACCTTCATCACCTGGGCTGCTATTGTTAACATCAGGACTGCTTTACTGCTTAAGTGCCCTGGGAAATAAGTAAATCCAGAGCGCTCAGATAGAACTTTTCAAGGAAGAGATTTCTGCCAGCGATGACTCTTTGGTGAACTCCCTCAACAGAGAACCTAGGACTCCTTTCCTTCCTCTGATCCCTTTCCCTCCTGAGGGCCCCTCCATCCTGGGGCACCCCTTTAATGGGGGTTCTGTGTAAACATACAAGCTCAGTGTGAATGGTGTTGGGGCAATGGCCTCCACAGAACATCAACCCACAAGGACTTTAGTGTAAGGCTGACAGCACTTAGGAAGCATGTGAACGCAACAGAGAAGTTGCTGGAGAGCCTTCTCGGAATGAAGAAGCCAGAGCTGGGTTCAAAAAGAAAGCGGCTTGCTGTTTCCCGGCTTTCTCCTTCCTTGGGGGTGGGGGGAACAGGTTGTGCTAGGAGGAGGTGCTGCGTGCATCTCTAAGCTGCTGAGGTCAGGGGAGAAGCTGAACTCAGAACTGGTCCTGAAAACACACACACACATATGTCCCTGCCCTCTGGAGTCTCCAGGAGGCTAGTGATTCAAATAGGTTTCCCTCTGGGCCTTGGTTGTATCTTGGAGGTAAGACCATTCCATTTCCTCTGACTCACCCTCCTGCTGCCGCATTTCAGTGCTGTCTGTCCTAGGATTTCAGCATCTGTTCTTGTGTGACAAGAAGAAACAGCTCCCTTGGGTAACAGCCTCTCTCTCTCCTTCCTGCGATAATGTCAAGAGGGGGAGGTGTATGTGCATTGTGAGGTGTGGTTGTATGTGCTTGTGGCATCCTCCAGAGAAAAAATGAAAGCTTCCATCCTTTTTCTGCAGGATGAATTTCCAGTTGACCATCTAAGGACAGTTCTCATATCTTTGGGATAACCAGGCTGTGAGGTGGGCTGGAGAGAGAGCTGGGCAAGAAAGGGACCTCACCCTTAGCTCTACCCATGCATGAGTGGCTTTATACACAGGATCGGATTTTCAAACTGGGTGAATATGTATATCATCTCCATTTTATCTCGGAGGGCCCAGCTAGTAAGTTTTTGAATGCAGCTGAGTCTAAAACACCCACCTTTCCCACATCACAGTAACACCTCGCTGACTGTGACATGCCACACAGAGCTACACAAAGAGAATTACTCAACACTGTTTGAGACAACATAGTGAGACATACAAGGACCACTGAACTCAGCTTCATAAAATGTTAGACCAAGATGTGAATGATCAGTGAAGCATTTTCATTGGATAGGTCCAGGACAAGAACATGTTAGGACTGAGAAAACACACCCTAAAGTCAGGTGGTGATTCTAGTCTGTGCCCATGATTAGCACGGCTGTTCTTTTTCACTCAACATGGATTCTTGCTCCAAGCTAGTGATTCTCTACTCTGGCTGCACATAAGAATCACCTAAGGAGCTCTTACAGAATCCTGATGCCCAGGGCTGCTCTGGGAGACTCTGATTTAATTGGTTGGGGGTGGGACCTGGGCACTGATAATTTTTACAAGCTCTCCAGGTGATTCTAATGTGCAGCCAGGGTTGAGAAGCAATATTCTAAGACAGCAGTGGGAGGGGTACACAGGGAAGAGACTGGCTTGTAGAACCTCTTTTGATGGCTTAATGGTAACAAGCTTGCTAATGATGTTTACCATGTAAGAAAGGGGGCCAGATGTCTGGATTAGCTGGAGAACTAATTGATTTCCTTGCAAAACAGGGTAACATTTAGTATTGACAGGGTGTAATCTAGAATCTCTCAGAAAAGCTGTAAGAAAATAGCATTCCCCTGAAGTTGGGGGGTGAAAAATATAGATTAACATAATTTAAAAACATTTTTAAAGAAAGGAAACCACAAGAGAGCAGAAAGATTTGAGTTTCCCCTTAGGGGAAAAAGCAATTCCTGCTATTCCAGAAGAACTCGAGAGGCAGCCAGTCTGCCCTCCCACGTGCCCTTCTCCCAGGGTTTCTTGGCAGAAGCCATCATGGGAGGATGACTGGAGGATGCCTGCGCAGTAGAACTTTCCCCAGGGAGGAAGGTGGGTCAACACAGATATCACTCTGGCAAGGAGGGATATCCAGGGATAGCTGGCTTTTTGTATGACCCCGAATTCCTGTGCATTAGAACTAACTAGCTTCCTGGCTTCCCTCTGCCTTCTCTCCTGAGCAGCCTGGATGGAGTCTCTTCAGCAAGGCCTGGTTCAACTGGTGGCTCTCAGCCTCTCTCTTCTCAGGGAGTGAGTGCATGCGCTCACTTTTTCCAGTGGGCTTCTCGGTCTGATTTAATGGATATACCAGGACTGATGACACATCAGCACGGGATCTTTCTTTTGCTTCTTGGGTAATTGTCCTGTTAACAGCTGTTCCAGGCAGAGAAAGGGGGGGGGGATGTGGGGGAGAGGGAGGCTTCCTGGGTGAAGAAGGATACACCCTGGATTTTACAAGGTTAATGAGTGGGTTCTGGGAAGGAGGTTTGCACCTGCTCAGACTTGATCTGAAACTCGATAGACAGAGTGGAAGACAAGACAGTCTTTCAATCTCCACTTCCTACATAGAGCACTATTAAATATCCTGGGCGCCCACACCCTGCCAGGCCTCACCACCAGCTGCTGACAGTGTCTCTACATCTCGATTCTCCTTAGCCCTTGCAATGGGCCAGCAATTCTTTGTCTTTCCTTTTTTTTCTTCCCACCTTTTCAGTAACTGCTAAGCAGAAAACTTTTTCTGACTACCCCTAGTCATTCTTTAACCAGCAAAACAGTTCCCAATTCAGCTCTCTCCCACTTTACGCTCAAATAATTATTATACACATTTAAACATACATAGTACTTGAAGCTGGGAGGGAAAAAGAGAATGAACAGGATAGTGTGGGCGAAACAAAAGACCTCTCCACACTTCTCTCACCCCTTCTCTTAAGGATGAACGAGGAGACCCTCCTATCCTCAGTGCCTGCAACTCTCTCCAGACCCAAGACCCCAGAAAGGAGAGAAAGGAAAGGAGACAGTGGGTAAGAGGGCAAAACCTGTGAGTGATTAAAAAGTGACCAAGTGAATTAAGGCTTCCACAGTGATGTGAGAATATCACATGTGATGTCCCTGGTATAGCTTTCCCAACCACAGCTGCCATTTCAGTAAACATTTATCTTGATTTCATGTTACTCTGACATGTACTAATGACCTTATTTTTCATCCCAGACACCTGGTACCCTACTGTGCAGCTCAAAAGAAACTTGGAAAATACAGACTGTCCAACACATTGAATTCTGTTGGTGTTAAAGTTCCCTGACTCCCCATAAAGATTGCTCAGTTGTCTTCTCAGAACTGTGTCAAGGTTTAAATTTGTTCTCTATTTGCTATGTGAAACAGATGGCCACTCTTCGTATGCAGTCCCTCCTATCTTCTCAAAATAGTCTTGTATTTAAGCCCAGTAACTTTAGTCTAGCCTTGGTATCTTCTAATACTTTGGTTTTAAAATATTTTCTTCTCAACCCCCTTGATATATTTTTAGAGTTACTGATTTCACCTTAATTTCTCCTTCATTTTTATCCAATATTGGTCTTATTCAGGGGCTGAATGGCCATCCACTTCCTTGATAATATGCCATATCCTCCAAAACCACACCTCCTCCAAGGATTAATTTGTTTTTAACAAGAACTTTATCACAGGACTGCTTGAGTTCCCCTTCAATTATTCAGCAAGGTTTTTTTTTTTTTTTTTTTTTTCTGCAGATTTTATTTATTTATTTATAGCTACCTTGTGGGCTTGTGGGATCTCAGTTCCCAATCAGGCCACTGCAGTGAAAGCCCATGTCACTAACCACTAGACCCCTGAGGAACTCCTAGCAAGTATTTATTAAGTGTCTACTATTGCAGGCCCAGTTCTGGGCTTTGAAGATTCAACCGTTAATGCACAAAATTCTAGTCCTCAATGGAGTTCATATTCTAGCATTTTCTGGAAGACAAATAGTAAAACGAGAAAATGCTCTCTGAATCCTTCTTTGAAATGGGTAACTAGCTCAGTAGTTTTCAGAGAATTCAATGGTTATACTTCTGTATAGTGAAAATGATCTATAATCTGTGAACCATCCCAGATTTAGCTGCCTAACTCCAAACATGTGATGGACTCGACCTCATCAAGTGAGTTATCAGTTGGCCTTGTCCTTCGTTGTACAAGGACCAATGACTTGCCCACTAGATTAGCAGGATCTTCTAGGGAGTCAAGAATTTGAGTCGACGCCTCTTTGTCCCACAGCTAGGAACAACGTACTACGAACTCCAACTCAGTGCTTGTCTAAAAGGGGTCTTCGCACTATGGGTCGTTTGCTAAAAGGGCGAGGTTATCACGCTGCCACTGCAGGATAAGTGAATTAGAAACTCTGGTGTGATGCCTCAAAATGTGCAAGCTTAAAAACTCCCCAAAGTGATGCTGGAGTAAACCAACGTTCGAAAATCAAAGATGTTGGTTAGAAGAGAGTGGAGAACACTAGAAACTGAGGAGTTTCTGAAAAGCAAAACTAACCTGCGTGGGAAGTTAGGCGGGGGTAGAGCAGACAGAGGATGAGTTTGTATCGTGATGAAAATCACCAATTATGCCACATCGCTCATATCCCCAACGTCCCACCACTGTCATGGCAACCCGTCCACACGACTTGCACACGACATGGGGCACAACGATCCCTGACTGGCAAAGGGCCCAGTGCCAGGCCCGCATGGAGCGGAAGCTGGAGAGCGGTTTCCGCTACCAGCACCCAAAATGGCGGCACGAGCGTCCACAGCACGCGAAACACATGCTCTGTGCCCTACCTCGGCCTCTCAGGTCTCACTGGACTTTTGCAAGTCACCATGGGAACCCTCAATGGGGGGGATTCCGCGCTCCGGCGGTGATACCACCTCCCATTCCGAGCCCCAAGCCCTTATACCCGTCAAAGAACGCACTGGTAGCGCTCAGCCTGTTTACTTCACCCCATGCCCAGGCGGTAATACCGCCTGCGGCCGAAGCACGGCCGAGGGGTCCCAAACGCCGGGCGCTGTGGCCTTCGCCCCATATTGGTGGGCCCACGCCACGGGGCGGGCCTACATGCCTATTGGGCCATGGACCATGTCAGTCTTGAGAAACCGGTAAAGGGAGAAGGAGGCATACTCAGTTATTGGGCTCTCTTTACTATCAGTCAAAACGACATCCGGCGACGGCCACCATCTCGGCTCTTTGATTGGAGAAACGTATTCTCGGGGAGGACGCGGAGGGCGGGCTTCCGAGTGAGGTGGAAGGAGGGGGCGGGGAGGGAAGCGGAGGCTGGCGAGCTCTAGGCCGGCCGGCGGTGGCGGCTGCAAGGCCTGGACTCGGGCTGAGGGCTTGCTGTGGTGGCAGCGGCGGACGCCGAGCTCAGCAGCGGGTATCAAGCACATTTCTTTCCCTAATGGGAGGGGCGCAGCCCCGCGGGACCGAGGCTTACAGAGTGAAGGGCGGCGGGGTGGAGCTGAGGGGCAGGAGGCGGGAGCGGGCGGCCGAGCGGGGTTTGCCTCGGGGCCGGGCCCTGGGCCTGGCAGGGAGGGGCCGAAAGGCCGAGGAGAATTCCAGCTCCGGGGTGGGTTGGACTGGGGAGGGCTGAGGGCCTGAGAAGGCGTGGTGTTAAGCCCATGCTTGGGAGCGGGGTGGGGCCATAGGGGCGGAGGGCGGGGTGGGGTTTGGCCGTCCCGGTGGGTCAAGGCCAGGAAAGTAGCACTTGTTCGTTGCTGCCCAGAAGGCTAGAAGCCGAGGCGCCAGGAGCGGCATGGCGACTTGGTCCCAGCCGGACTCGGGTATCCGGGGCAGGGTGGGACCGGGCTCAGACCTGGCATTACTCGATCTTTAAGGGACCTCGTCCGGTTTCTGGAACTTAATTGTTCTTGGGAGGTTTTTAGTAGTAAATTGCGTGAGAACTGGAGGGTAGTGTAAGCAGGAATTCTGGGTCGCAGTTATGTTTACTCTAACCAGATAAGGGGTGTGTGTGTCTGTCTGTCTTTGGGTATGTGTGTTTTTCCCTTTAGGATGAAGTTGGTAGGTGGGTCATAGCCTTGGAGATCAGAGGGCTATGTCTTGGTTTATAAGGTTAATGGAAGCTCAAAAGTAGAGACTAGAACTGAAAGGCAGGTTTACTCCCTCCCCACTTGGCTGTCTGGGTTGAAGAGTTGGCCATATCCTTCTAATTTGGATCAGAAGGTCACATGAATGAAAATAAAACATGCGTATTCAAATTCTGGACAGAATAATCCTGTTACAGGCCCCTTCCCATCCCACCAGTACCCCCACTTTTTTTTAATGTGAAAGTAATAGGAAAGAGAAATCAGATTTTAAAGTTGGGGAAACAAAAGGTGTTATTCTTTTCTGTGGTGGTGGTCTTTCACACTCCCACGCATTAATAAATTCTCCTCTTAAGAACTTGAAGGGACAAGAATTACAGGCAGTTTTATCCTGAGAGATGGGAAACAAACTTTATGTTAAGATAGGAAATGGACTTCTCATGCTAAAAATAGAAGCTGGGTAGTGTGTAATGGGGTGGGGGAGGGTTGGTAAATCAGATAACATGTAAAATATTTTGGATGCCCTGGGCATTATCTGCTTATCCAAAATGAGCTACCTTTTAGAGCATCATAAAATTAATATCCAGATACTGAGATCCCTTGTGAGCAGTACCTTCCTTTCATAGTTGTTCTATCTGTACAGGATTTTGTGGTTTTTCTGGGAGTATAATAACTGGATTTATTTTTTAATAAAGAGATAAAAGTGGCCTTTTAATATGTTTCCTACATTTTGCCTTGATCCTGGTATGAAAATTATAGAACCTTATCCTGTTGCTTTTGTGATTCCTGTTTCAGGTTTCTCTGGAAACCCCCCTGGTAAGTGTGGAGGAGGCGGGACACTCTGACCCAAGACAAAAGGCCTGTAGCTCCAGCCAAAGAAAATAAACCTTAGGAAGAAGGAGAGAAAAAAAAATCATCAGCTGTTTCTGAGAACAGCCTGCAGTGGAATCTACAGAATCTACAGAGAGGACAACTAATGTGAGTGAGGAAGTGACTGTATGTGGACTGTGGAGACAGTAAGTCACGTGGGCCTTGAGGGCCTGGACTGGGTTAGCAACAGTTGTACTTTCAGAGGTGAGGTGTCAAGAAGGGAAAAGTGAATGTGGTCTGGAGTGTGGCCTTGGCTCCGAGGGGCGTGTTTTCCTCTGAGGCCATCAGGGAGCTCAGCCCCTGTGTTCTGCCAGGGTGGGGTACAGGGTTTGGCACTGAGGAGGGTGACTTGCTGGCTGGAGCAGCAGAGCAGTGGCCTTGATTTGTCTTTCAGAAGATTTAAAAACCAAAAAACATAAACATTCTGGTCCTTCAGCAATGCTTTCTCTGAAGAAATACTTAACGGAAGGACTCCTCCAGTTCACCATTCTGCTCAGTTTGATTGGGGTACGGGTGGACGTGGATACTTACCTGACCTCACAGCTCCCGCCGCTTCGGGAGATCATCCTGGGGCCCAGTTCTGCCTATACTCAGATCCAGTTCCACAACCTGAGGAATACCTTGGATGGCTATGGTATCCACCCCAAGAGCATAGACCTGGACAATTACTTCACTGCCCGGCGACTCCTCAATCAGGTGAGGGCCCTGGACAGGTTCCAGGTGCCAACTACTGAGGTTAACGCCTGGCTGGTCCACCGGGATCCAGAGGGGTCTGTCTCTGGCAGCCAGCCCAGCTCAGGCCTCGCCCTCGAGAGTTCCAGTGGTCTCCAAGATGTGACAGGCCCAGACAACGGGGTGCGAGAAAGCGAAACGGAGCAGGGATTCAGTGAAGATTTGGAGGATTTGGGAGCTGTAGCCCCTCCAGTCAGTGGAGACTTAACCAAAGAGGTTAGTGGCAATGTGGAGGGGTGGTGGGAAGGGTCTGGGGTTGGGGGGTGGGTTGGGCTGGTGCTGAAGGAGTATGGTTGTTGTATTAAGCCCTGTAAAGAACCAGAGCGGTTCCAAGGAGTCTCGGGCATTGTTCTTGGTTAGGAATGGGCTGGGTTGTCTGACTAGAATCGACCCACCTCTAAATGTACTGTCAGGGCAGTGGGAGGTTCCTAGAACATGCCTGTGTGTTTACTGCTTGGATTTCAACATGAGTCCTAGAGGCCTGGGGTGGGGGAGGGAGTCATGTTGTGATGGGCTTTGATGCGCTGTATATCTGTTGCTAAGACACAGATATTTTGTGGACTGTTGCCTTGTACCTCCCCCCACATCAAAACACATACATATCCTAAAGTTCTCCTCCTTTGTGGTCAGGAGTGTTGTTGTTGTAAGGTCCTGATAAGTCGGCTCTCCTGGGCCTGAGCCAGGGGGTAGATTTAGATAGTTATTCTTGGCCAGGAGAGGGCCAGGCTCCCATTCTTTGCTAAAGGCCTACTGCAGGGAGTAGGGACGGGAGGGCTGGAAGCTAGAAGAGAAACTGCATTCTGCTGCTGAAGTCAGCTTGCTTTGAACTGTCAGAGATCTGAATTCCTGACGAGTGGCTGACATTCTGTTCTGGAAAGAAGGTGATGCAGTTGCCTTGAAGAGTGTTAAGTGGCTTCTGCTGCCCCTGCTCCACCAGTGTGATAAGATGGCTTTGAACTGTGCTTTTGACCCTGTCTGGCCATGCAGTCTTAAGGAGCTTGGGAAAAGGTCTGCTTTGCTTGCCTGGCTGTTAGGGAAAGAGGGATTGCACTGGGCTGGGTTTTCCAGGGCTCAGTCTTGAAGCAAGGGTGCATGGGGGGAGTGTTTGGGAAGAAGAGGGTATGGAGATACGTTGAAACTTTTACAGAAGCTGTAGAACTTGGCTCTCTCTACCAATCAGACCAGGTTTTGCCTCCCACCCTCCCTTCAAGTCTGTTCCTGAGTTCAGTTTTCTGAATGTTAGTGACTGTCAAATCATGTAGTGACTGTCAAATCATGTGGCTTCCTCTGGGCCCGTGGTCCTCAACTGGGGATGATTTTGTGGTATCAGGGGACATGTGGCAGTGTCTAGAAACAGATTTGGTTGTCACAACTGGAAAAGGTGTAATTGGGATCTAGTTGGGAGAGGCATGGGATACTGCTGAATTTCCTGAAAAGCATAGGACAGCCCCTAAATAACAGACTGACCTGGCCCCAAATGTTCATGGTGGCAGGGTTGCTCTGTGCTTAGCTGGCTCATACTAGCTCTGCTTTGAGGGAGACGAGAGTTCTCTGAGCCAGGGGGCCGTGAGCGCTGCTTGCCTTGCAGTTGCCTCTCTGCTGAGATTCTTACAGTGCCACCTCTCTTCTGCTTTCTCTGTTCTTTTCCTTCAAATGGGCTCCAATCTGGCACAGTGGTCTAAAGAAGTGTGCCTCCCAGCCTCCTCTTCCATCCCCCCACCCCATGGTAGCTCCTCAAGGGTTGAGTATAACTGGGCTTGGGAACTCTGCTCCTGGGAACCCTGCAGGCGTAGCTTCATTCCTCTTCCTGCTGGAAGCTCTCCTGGGATGGGATGGGACGTTTTCAACGTAATTGGATGGGTTGGGACTTTGACCCTGCTGCCCTGCATTTCTTGGCCTTCGTGAAGTTCATTCTTTTCCTGACCCCAGGCCTTCACTGTTCCCTTTGGAGGTTCAGGATGGGTCAGCATTAGGGGCCCAGGCTGGGTATGGGGGAAGGGAGGATTATTGTGTCTAGAACATTTCCTCAGCAACTCAGGGATAAAAATACCCAGGTCCAGAGCATGTGACAGGCACTGCTGGAGCTGGTATTATCCCCGGGGTGGCAGCACTCCCCTGCTGCCAGGCCCGTTCGATGGACAGCTATAGCCCAGGCCCTTGTCAGGGATAGGATTCCCCTCGAGGTTGGCACTCTGCCCAGAGCGGGGGGTGGCCTGTGTACAGCTCTTAGCAGGCGAGGAGGAGCAGTCTGTGACCGTGGAGAACATACTGTCCCTGACCTGACCTTAGGTGCAAGGGGAGCAGCGGTGAGGATGAGAGCCAGAATTGTGACCCTGATTCTGCCAGGGTCTTATTTTCTACTTTAGAGATATGAGCTGGGGCTCAGGCAGAGAATGCTCTTGAAAACAGCTGGGGTTAAGGCGGGGGTGGTGGGGCAGGGGATGTTTTTATGTCCAGGACTTTGCAGAGCACCCTTCATGCTGGCCTTCAGGCTCCTGTCTCCCTCTTGCCTAGGCCTGCCCAGCGCCATGACATCCCTGCCTGTGTGTGTGGATGGCTTCCCCCTTCCCCTCATCTGGCCTGCTCTGGGGTGATAAAGCCCCTGGTTCCCAGTGGATCTGGACGCACTGGGTTCCTGCCCAGCCTAGCTTTGATCCTTGGGCTTGAGGACGACTGGCCACAGGCCTACAGAGGAATGGGAAAACTCCTTCCACTTCCAGGGAAGAACTTAGATTCCCAGGGAAGCTGCAGGAGGAGTGTCTGTCCAGTCTTGAGTGGGCTGGGTAAGCAGGATGCGACAGGAGGGAGAGTGGCACCCCTTCCCCCCAGGGCTCTCTCACTGCGCCACCCAGGCTGGCTGACTGGGCTGGGTGGGGCTGCCCGCCCCTGGGTGCGTCTCCTTGAGGAGACGGAGGCGGCCCAGGGATGGGCTGGTTCCTTGCGGCAGCTTCTCCAGCTGCCCTGGTGCAGAGATTGGCTCCCGGCTGCAGCTAGGTAACAGGCGGTGGGAGGGGATTGGCTCCTTCCGCATCTCCAGCGGAGACTTGGGGGAGGAGATTGGCTCTCGTCGCAGCCTAGGTAACGACAGTGGGAGGGGATTGGCTCTTTCCGCAACCCAGCTGCTGACCTGGGGGAGGGGATTGGCTCTCTGCAGCCTCAGCAGTGACCTGCGGGGTGGGAGGGGGAGGGGATTGGCTCCTTGCTGCAGCCTAGGTAACAAGTTTGGGGGGCATGGGAAGGGGGAGAAAGGGAGGAGCGGGAGGATAGGCCCAGGAGGGAGCTTGCTTTCCTCTGCAGCTTGAGCACGGAGCATGGGGTGGGAGTCCCATCTCACTGCAGCCTCTGCGGTGAGCTCAGGGTGGGGGCTGCCAGGCGCCTGAGTAGAACTGGGGTTGTGAGGTGGGAGGGGGCTGCTTCAGGATGGAGAAAGGGGGCTGGGCTGGGCCGCCCAGGCAGCAGCACGGGCGGGGCACCCTCCTTGGGCCCCTCGGAGCTAGCAAGGGGCCACCTTTCCAGCCTGGTTTGCTCCTTGAGAGCCAAGAGCTCCTTGGAGCCCCCTGTCCGGCTTCCCGGCACCAGCTGCCCTGGGGCTCATCTCGCAGACCATGACCCGCCTGGACCGCAGCTCTCACAGTGGTGGGGGCCATGCCAAAGGGAGCCGGCCCCTTAACTCTTTGGTGGCTGGTCACCGGGTGGCCCAGCCCCCCTCTGCTCCTGGGTCCAGGGCTTCTGTTCAGGTTGGTGTGTGTGGGGAGACTGGGGGGTGGGGGAGACATCTGGGAGGTCTTAGAATTAGAGTTACGGTGGGAAAGAAATGTCTGGTCAGAGCTAGGGAGGTGGGTCTAAGCTCTAAACTAAGGATAATGTTTTATGGAAAGTATCTGCCTTTTAACATCTGAGTGGAAGGCAACAATTCAGGGTTTCTTCAGACACATGCATGTATAGGAAATCCAAATGTCTCTTATTTATTGGGGTTGTATGCTGGTATGCTGGGTGGCAATGGGGGTGGCAATTGGAGCAGGAACTGATCGGGAGGCGCCAGGGTAGAGTGGGAGGGAGGCATTTTGGTGCCCAAGGCGGCAGTTGTGGCTGGGCGGTGATGGGGGCTATGTCCTTGAGTGGGTTGACTGATGGCAGTCAGTGAGTCCTGGGGTGTGGTAAGGGAGTGAGCACTGGTGTGAGGGGGCACTGTGGGGCTGGCCTTGGCAGGGGTGGGGTGCCCAACGAGGATCATCTGACTGCCTGAGGCTCTCCGGGGATTGAGGCGGCTTGCTGGGATCAGCTGAGAGTGGGCATTCTAGCAGGGATGGATCTTGAGGTGAGCCTGGGCTAAGAGTTGTGGGTGTTCATCCGTACTCCTGCCTCAGCCAGGGAAAAGGGGAATGGCTGTAGGAAGGGCTGGAGGTAGCCTGTGGTTGTCATTGGTTGCATCAGGTGGTTGCAAATGCAGGGATTTTCCTCTCCAGCCCACCCCACCCCTTTATGCAAATACAATGGCACCACAGGCTGATGCAAGCCTGGCCACTGCGAAGCGATTCTGCTTCACAGTTCACCCTTGGTTGCCATGGCCATCTTTCTACAAACCAAGTTTAAGGGATTCCCATTCCCAAAATGAGAGGTGTCTTCTGCTTTGCCTTCCTTCTTAAGTTGTGGTGAGATTGCCCTGCCTTTTGGCCTAGCTGTGTTTCTGGTCCAGATCCTAAGTGCACAGGCTAGTTTGGTGATAGTCATGCTAGAGGTTTTTGCTAGTTCTCTTTTTGTTTTGGAGGGTGGTGTCTGGAAATAGATGAGTGAATCCTTGCTGGTATGGAGGGGACAGCAGAAGAACCTGGCAGGTGTAGATTGGGAGCGACCCCACCCAGGAGTAGTTGGGATGATGCTTGGAGGGACTTATGAGGGGCAGGACAGGGAGGGCCCCCAGGACCCCAGAGCTAAAGTCATGGTGCTTTATCTTTCAGGACATAGATCTGATTGACATCCTTTGGCGACAGGATATTGACCTGGGGGCTGGGCGTGAGATTTTTGACTACAGTCATCGCCAGAAGGAGCAGGATGTGGATAAGGAACTGCAAGATGGAGCAGAGCAAGAGGACACATGGCCAGGCGAGGGTGCAGAAGCTCTGGCACGAAACCTGCTAGTGGATGGAGAGACTGGGGAGAGCTTCCCTGCACAGGTACTCCCACCTCTGCCTACTTCTAGAAACTTCTCTTTAGAGAAGGCAGTGTGTGTCTGTGGGATGGGCCTGAATGTGTATCTTGGGTTGGGATCTCTAAGTCACAGTGGTGGCTGAGGAAGTGGGAGTGGAAGAGCCGAAGCAGCAGTGGAGGGACCACACCTTACAAAGAACAGCACAGGGAGGCAGAGCACCTAGTGGCTGTCTGCTGGCATCAGAACCCTCCTGCTTTCTCTCTCCTCCCCTGGAGTTTGGGACTTGTGGCCAGCCGACAGCCTGGGGAGGTAGGGAGAGTGTAGCCCTATGACCACACAAGGCCTCCTTCCAGCTTTCCCTTGGAAAGGCTGGGGAAGGGGCTTTGGCCCACAGGCAGCCGAGGCCTGGGTCAGTCAGACTTAACAGTTGCTGTTGCCACAGGTGCCTGGTGGGGAAGACCAGACAGCCCTGTCCTTGGAAGAGTGCCTTAGGCTGCTGGAGGCCACCTGCCCCTTTGGGGAGAATGCTGAGGTGAGCAGGACTCTAGGGAGAGCCCACTGAGCCAGCAGGGTAGCCTGCACATGGTGTGTCTCTGCGGCTGCCTGAGGGGCCAGCTTTTGGTGTTGGCCCTATCCTGGATGCTGGGGGTGAATGCAGAGGAAGGAAGATACAGAGCCTCAGGCGGTAGTCTCTGGGAGGAAGCAGAAGGTGGTCTTTCCTCCTCCCTTGTTAAACCTTCTGTGTTTTGCCCTAGTTTCCGGCAGACATTTCCAGCATAACAGAAGCAGTGCCTAGTGAGAGTGAGCCCCCAGGTCTTCAGAACAACCTTTTGTCTCCTCTGCTGACTGGGACAGAGTCGCCATTTGATTTGGAACAGCAGTGGCAAGATCTCATGTCCATCATGGAAATGCAGGTAGGATTATCAGAACCAGGCACAAACCTGTCGGACTTTATGTGGAGTATCCTCGTTTTCAGTTGCTTTTCCACTTCTGGGTAAAGAAAGAGTAACACCTTTCTGATTGATAAGGAAAGTGGGGATACTGTGGTGTAACTGTCCAGGTGTCTCATTGGGGCAGTAGTGGGTAGAGTCAGGATTGGGGTTTGGGAAAAGCAGCCCCGGGACTGAGGCTTCTAAAGCAGGCCTGCCTCCTAGGTGCACCTTCTTCCTTCCCTTCAGGCAGGGAATCACTTGGCTAGGTGTCTCCTAGACCGAGCGTTAAAGCAGGCTGGCATTCCTGCGGTCCTTTGCAGCCGTTGTCAGGTCACTTGGCCCTCACGTCATCTTGCTAGCCCTTTTATTCTTTAAAGGTGAGGACACTGAACTCAAAGAGAGGCTGAGTGAAATGCTTCTGGTCTTCCAGCAAGTGGTACAGCTAGGCTGTCTCACTGCAGGCCCAGGTGTTCTCTTCACTGTGCTGATTTTGCAGCATTAGGAGCTTTTTTCCTCTCCTGTCATGATGGGGGAGTCTGACCAGAGGTGACCAGGAGCCCATCAGTCCTGCCTTGAAGGGAGTTCACAGGGAGGAACCCATCTCCGCGAGGCATGGTAGATCAAGTGGGGCTGGGAGCTGGGGCTGGGAGCTGAGGCTGCTCCAAGCCCCACTAGATGGGCTCTGGTTTCCCATCTCTCGCATTTATACCCAGGCGGCCATGCCTGTGTTGGGTGCCTGCTAGTGTGAGCCCCCAGCCACACCGGGGGAGGGAATCTGCGCAGAGTGAATGGTGACGCTCGTCTCTCCTCCCAGGCCATGGAAGTGAACACATCAACAAGTGAAATCCTGTATAATGCCCCTCCAGGAGACCCACTGAGCACCAACTACAGCCTTGCTCCCAACACTCCCATCAATCAGAATGTCAGCCTGCATCAGGCATCCCTGGGGGGCTGCAGCCAGGACTTCTCACTCTTCAGCCCGGAGGTGGAGAGCCTGCCTGTGGCCAGCAGTTCCACGCTGCTCCCGCTGGTCCCCAGCAATTCCACCAGCCTCAACTCCACCTTTGGTTCCACCAACCTGGCGGGGCTCTTCTTTCCGCCGCAGCTCAATGGCACGGCCAACGACACAGCCGGCCCTGAGCTGCCTGATCCGCTGGGGGGTCTATTAGATGAAGCCATGCTGGATGAAATCAGCTTGATGGACCTGGCCATAGAAGAAGGCTTTAACCCAGTGCAGGCCTCCCAGCTCGAAGAGGAATTTGATTCTGACTCAGGCCTCTCCTTGGACTCCAGCCATAGCCCTTCCTCCCTGAGCAGCTCTGAAGGTAGTTCCTCTTCCTCCTCTTCCTCGTCCTCCTCTTCCTCCTCGTCTGCTTCTTCCTCAGCCTCTTCCTCCTTTTCTGAGGAAGGTGCCGTGGGCTATAGCTCTGACTCTGAGACCTTGGATCTGGAAGAGGCTGAGGGCGCTGTGGGCTACCAGCCTGAGTATTCCAAGTTCTGCCGCATGAGCTACCAGGACCCGTCTCAGCTCTCCTGCCTGCCCTACTTGGAGCACGTTGGGCACAACCACACGTACAACATGGCGCCCAGTGCCCTCGACTCTGCTGACCTGCCGCCCCCCAGCACTCTCAAGAAGGGCAGCAAGGAGAAGCAGGCCGACTTCCTGGACAAGCAGATGAGCCGGGATGAGCATCGAGCCCGAGCCATGAAGATCCCGTTTACCAATGACAAGATCATCAACCTGCCTGTGGAGGAGTTCAACGAGCTGCTGTCCAAGTACCAGCTGAGCGAGGCCCAGCTGAGCCTCATCCGTGACATCCGGCGCCGCGGCAAGAACAAGATGGCGGCGCAGAACTGCCGCAAGCGCAAGCTGGACACCATCTTGAACCTGGAGCGGGACGTGGAGGACCTGCAGCGTGACAAAGCTCGGCTGCTGCGGGAGAAGGTGGAGTTCCTCCGGTCCCTGCGGCAGATGAAGCAGAAGGTCCAGAGCCTGTACCAGGAGGTGTTTGGGCGGCTGAGGGATGAGAACGGGCGGCCCTACTCGCCCAGTCAGTACGCGCTCCAGTACGCCGGGGACGGCAGCGTCCTCCTCATCCCCCGCACCCTGGCCGACCAGCAGGCCCGGCGGCAGGAGAGGAAGCCGAAGGACCGGAGAAAGTGAGCCTGGGGAGGAAGGGGGTTGACGCTCACCGAGATGGGAACTGGAGAAGGGCTGGGCCTGGACCTGGACCTACAGCGGGGACTTTAATGCCTTCTTATCCAATAGATCTTCTCAGAGGGGATGACTGCGGGTCAGTGGACAGGAAGAGGCAGGCGCTGTCTGGTTCAGCTTCCCCCGCTGAGGGGGTGGAAGTGGCCAGACCGCCTGGGTGGACAGGGCCCTCACCCCTGCCCCTTTCCTTCAGGGGAAGGGTGGTGCTGGCATTGCTGGAGGCCGGCAGATGGGAAGGAAGGGACTTGTGAGAGGAGGGGGAGGTAGTAGAAAGTCAGTCTCATTTCCAGGAAGGAAGGAAGGGGAAGAAAAATCAAAGCGGGAAGAAAATCAAAGGGCAGGTTAAATTGGCTCTGGCCAGGATTCCAGGCATCAGGAGACTAGGGGAGACTAGATCATTTGGTGTGAGTAAACCCCACTTCACCCCAGGGGAGGGGTGGAACACGGAGTGGGTTCTGGGAGGGGCTTCTGAACTCTCCTGCCCCTGCACTTTGGCATCCTTGAAGGGGAACTCTTGGATGATGTTTTCTGTGAGGTTTCGGTCATGGGGGAGCCACTGGGACCCGACACTGACTTGAAGAGTTAGGATGAAACAAACAGTAGACAGGCGAGGGTCAGGCCCTGTGTTGCAGCAGCCCCAGCCAAGCATGCCACTCCGCTGCCCTGCCCTCCGCCTTCCTCTGCCCAGTCACCCCTGAGCCAAGGCTGCCACATCTCCACCAGAGCCTGCATGTGAATGCTGTTCTCTTCCTGCCCGCGTGCCCCTGCCCCTCAGCGGCTGCCTGGAGCTCTTCTTCAGCTGGGGTGCTGGGCCTGCAGCCTCCTGGGAGCTGCTCTGAGGCAGGGGGTGATGTGGAGAAGCCAGGCAGTATTCAGCACAACACTGGGGAGTGACCCTTCCCTCAGGCCTCCCCCACCAACTGGGCTTGTCACTGGAAAGACAAAAAATATGAAACCCAGCAACGACGACAAAAACTAGTCCTTTTAGAGTTTCTTGCGCTTTGATTTTTTTTTTTTAGGGTTTGAGCCCTGTTTCACTTATAGGGTCTAGAATGCTTGTGTTGAGTAAAAAGGAGATACCCCAATATTCAAAGCTGCTAAATGTTCTCTTTGCCATAAAGACTCCGTGTAATCGTGTGAACACTTGGGATTTTTCTCCTCTGTCCCGAGGTCTCTGTCTGCTTTCTTTTTGGGTTTCTTTCTAGGAGAATGAGAAGTGCATGTAAGAGGGGCTGAGGGTACCCCTTCCCCAAGGCTGTTGGCCACAGGCAGCTTCTCCGTACCCCGGTTTAGCAAGGGCTTCTGCCGGACTGCCTGGGGGAGGCAGAGAGGGGCGCGCCAAGGTGACCAGGTGGTTCCTGGACCCGTGTCTTTGCTGCCTACTGCCGTCCCCACCTCTGCCTGGGTCTAGAGCATGGTCTGCCCCAGACTGACAGGAATGAGTTCAAGTGGGGGAAGCACTGATTCTCTTCCCCATTTGGAGGGGGAGGCGTTCTAACTGAGCAGTAGGGATAGAAGGCATGAGCCTGGGAAGTGCTTTTATAAATTATTTCCTTGTAGATTTATTTTTAATTTATCTCCGTGACCTGCCAGGGAGAGGAGAGAGAGAGAGAAAGAAAGATGCTGTGAGCACATGACAAAATAAAATAAAATGAATGATTCATTCTCAAGTGCAGTTTTTCGCTATTTTGAATTTAAACAGTGTAAAGGAAATAGGCCCCAGGAGGAGAGCACTGACCACTGTGGCTAAGGCAAAGCTCTTATGGGAAGGTGGGTGAAGAGTGGGGGAGGTTGACAATTCAGTCTTAAATACTGCATTAAATCTTCCAAAAATGAGTTTATTACCTTTTTGTAGGGCTTGACAGCTGAATCCTTTTAGAGGAAGAATTCAGTGTCCTTTGGCCTTGTTCTCATAGGGCTGGGTGGGTTTTGTCACGAGGCCCAGCTCCTTACCTGTCCCCCTGTGGCAACTACAGTTTTAACACGGACCATGCTGTTACTTCTCTGGTGGTCCCACCTGCCAGCTGGAGTGCAGTCAGTGACGACAGTGAGGATGGAAACCTGAGGGATGGACGGACCGGCGCATGCCAGGCCCTTCATTGGAACAGCAGGGCCCCAGAACTAGAGAAACAGACAATTTGACCCCAGGGTTTAAGGCATTTGAAATCCTTTCCAGCTGAGGTGACCAGAATCTTCTCCCTCAAAAACCAAAAGCGTATGGAGTGGTGAATGCTTTAAGGTACCAGATGGTTGTTAGGACTGCCTCATGCCCATCTATGGTAGGTACTTTACAAATGCCCAAGTAATGAATGGGCCACTTGGCAGTCTCTTTGAGATTACCAGACAAGGTTTTGGGCTGGAGGCTGTGTTCTCCATTATGAAACCTGTGATCTGGAACTCCCCATGTACCACTGTGTGACCTGGTTCTGTGATGCTACAAGAGTTTATTCTGTGGGGTGGAATAGAATTCTGGGAATAAGGCTGAGCTCTTAATTTGTTTCAATTTACAATGGCTTCCCACCCCCTCCTCCCCCAACCCTAGTTGGAAGGAGTTGGTTGGTCCTATCAAGTAAGAGCTGTTTCCTAAGGCAAAAACAGAAGGCAGCAGAGGATGAAATGGTTAGATAGCATCACTGACTCAATGGACATGAATCATGAATTTGAGCAAACTGGGAGAGGATAGGGAAGCCTGGCGTGCTATATAGTCCATGGGGTTGCAAAGAGTTGGACACAATTTAGCGACTGAACAACAACAAAACTTGACTGTAAACCAAATAAAACATTTTAAAGGGAAAAAAGGCTAAAAATTAAGTTGGAAAAACTGCTGCTAAAAATATATAGAAAACTGTGACAAGTAAAATTCAGAGTAATGTCTTTGTATTCCTTCTAGATACATGTATACATATTTTTGTTTAGTACACAATTAGGCTTTAACTTTAGTTTTGCAACTTTTTAAACTTTTTTTTTCTTTTTTTTTTAGCTTTTAAGAGAAAAATGCCTTACCTCCCTTTTGCTAGTGTTGCTTCTGGTCTGAGAAAGTATGTTTTGGTCACCCCCTTCCCTCATGGCCCCTTATGGAGAGATGTACAGCTGTGTCTGGGAGCTTGCTGATTAGCTGGGGCTTTGGGCCAAGTTGGTCAGCACTACTGTGGGGCTGACCTCTTTTTGCTGTTGGCAGGTGGAGTGGGTGTTCCAGCTTCAAGGCTTTTTCTGGCAGGAAGAAGCAGGAAGAAGATAGGAGAACTCAAGGAAGGCCTGTGAAAGCTGTTGCACCTGAGTCAGGAAGTGACACAAGGTCCTAGAGTTCACAGGGAGATGGGTAGGCCTCAGGACCAAACTTCTGGCTGTCTTTTTGGGTAGGGGTCAAAAGCTTGCTTTGTCTTTAGTTCTAGGTGTCATTCAAACTGATTTTCCCACACATCTTTAATTATGTAAGGCAGTGGAAGTAGATCCTTGTTTTTTTTTTCCAGGCTATGTGGGGTCTTAGTTCCTCAACGGGTGATCCAACACTTAGCCCCTGCATGGAGTCTTAATTGCTGGACCACCGGGCAAGTCCCAGGTCCATTGTTTCGGTCTCTGCCCCACATAAGTTCTTACTACTGAAACCAAGGCTATTTCAGTATCAATAAAATAGATCTTCAATAAAAATAGAAAAAAAACCCCACACAGAACCGAGGGGAAAAATAGAAATCTAGAGACATGCTCCAGTGTCAAGACCTGGCCTTCATAGCTGACTCCTTGCTTGTCCTGGGGAAAGCTGAACAATTAAAAACAGCCGTTGAATGAGGAGGTACTTAACATGGAGTCCTCTTAGGCTGCCTTCATCCCTGCCTTTACCACCCACAGCTACAGCAGACCTGCTCTTCAGGTCTGTTTGGCAAGTGGCTGGGGAAACAAGTGCCTTGTAGAAGTGTCTCCACCACCCTATTTAACTCATCCAGTAGGGACTGACCTAGAGCAACAGCTTCAGAAGCTCAGACTAAATACATAGTTCTAGGGCATTGACGCTATGCAGGTACTGAAAGGGGTACCAGGTTGGGGTCTGCCTTCCTGGAAGTCATTTTCACAACCCAGTGTAGACATGCTCTAGCAAAATCCGTGTGTTTGATTACTGATTATGATGAGTGGTTAAGCCTTTTTTCCCTATCCCTGATCTATCTGGGAAGTGAAAGGGACTCAGACCTTCAACTTGTCATTTTGTCAGTGTACGAAGCACCCTTCTTTCACTTCCACTTCTCACACAGAGGTGTCATTCTTTCCTCTAGTTCTGAACCTTTCAGTAAAGAATGAGCATGTGGGGACTGAGGGGATAATGTGAAACTTAATGCATGGTTTGAGTTCCAGTCCTTATTAGATCTAGGACTTTAAAAGTTCATGTCTGCCTGAAGTAGTGGAGAAACATAAATCTAGTGTACAAGTTGCCGCCAGTGGAGTGAGACTATGGGCCCTTGCTGAAGAGGTGTTATTTTCACAATCGGTAGGATAGAAACCCTTGTCTTCCTTTTTGAATGTGCAGACATATTAAGTCTTAAAGCTGGTTCTTTTCCAGTCTAACTGTATAATGGAGTAGGCTACATGGTATTTGTTACTAATTCCAGTTGCTGTTTCAACCAAGGAAATAAAATCTAGTTCATCTGGAGAGAGGGAGGAAAGACCCAAGTGTTGGGGCTCTGCCTTTTAAATTTAATGAGGCTAATTCAGTTGTCGCAACAAGCCTTCCAATCTTCACCTAGGGGCTGAAGCAGTAACTGAAACTTTAGGCCCATGTCCCAGAGCCAGGCCCCAAAGTAGCCCAGCCTGATCTGTGACTATGCAAAACAGTAAACAGGGCAGGACTGGTCAAAGTCAACTAGGATTTTAAAATCCTCATGGCATGAACAGTAGCTTTGGTACTATCACAAACTATGCAAACCAACAAGGTCAGAATGCAGACTCAGACCTGTTGGTGAATTAACACTAGCTATTTATTAAGAAAAACTAGTCGGAATATATTGTAAACTTGAATGTTTTAGCCTTGCCTCAGAGTTCTGCCACCTAACTGGCCTAAGCCGAAAAAAAAAAAAAAGAAAAAAGAAAAGCCTTAGAAACATTCCTTGCTCTACTTTCTTCAAGCAGGGCCAACTATGCTTTTTATCCCAGGATGGTTTTTTTCCAGATTTCATTTGCTTTCAATACCCATCAGTTTACTCAAAAGGAGGCCCTAGGCCCAGTCGATTAAAAGTCAAACAGATGAGAGAGAAAACAACTCTGAACTCTTTGGCTAGGGAATCACTAACTTTTAGAGAAAACCTTGCTGGACAGTCATACCAAGGTGATGTGCAGATCAGAGACTGATGGTTGTCTAAGGATCTTAAGCTCCTGTATCAAACTTCTTACCACACACCAGAACATCAGGATGCTAAAAGAAAAGGTGAAGGAAGCCAAGACTTCCTTTTACTTAGTAAGTTGAATGCTGGCCTGGTAGTGGTATCTGTATTTCAATCAAATTCTAGTGGCGGGAAAACACTGAGCCTAGACTTAGTTCATTCCCATCAGTTCCGAGTTTTAAATGAGAACATCTTTATGAGAAGGCTGACTCGCATGCACATCAGATTAGTATGACTTGATCAGACAGATTTGATCTCCAACAGCCTAGCTCCATACATAGCTCAGGATTTGGAGCCATTGCAGAAATTTGGATTTCAGAGTTCCACCAAATTATTTTGATGCAGCAATTTCTTCTAGCATTCCCCCTTTCTCTAAGAGGAAGAATATACCTTATAATACAGATTCCCAGCATCACAGACCATAAACTGTAAATGTATTGTGTACGTATGGTCAATGCTAACTAGCCAAGGGTTAAAATCAGTTGAACTCCAGTCTGAATGAGTTCTGGAATATAAGATTACATCTGAAAATGAGTACTTACAAACTCAACTATTAAAAATTACTTATAATTGGTAGTCAAAACTTTCAAATGCCATTGGAAAGCAGAAAGAGTGTCTTTATATTTATTAACTTGAAACTAAAGGCAGTAAAGGAGCAAGATATTTTCTCTTGATTGGCTTTGCCAGTGTCAGACAATGATTCTGTCATCAAGTTAGTTAGCTCTTTTGTTCTTCTGTAATGGTAACTAGGGCAACAACTTAATATTATCTCCTTGACTCTTGGGCTAGAGGTCTATGATGATGTAGTTTTGTCAAAGGCGTCCGACATGTTTTTGCACATCTGAAGACATGCTCTACAAATACTTTCTGAAAGGAGACTTAAGATTTGTTGTGTCTATGTATATTTTTTCCCTAACACTTTTGCATGCATTTGTGGCTTCAACAATCACTTGAGAAGAATTTATCCTTCATTCTTGAGTCTAGAAATGTGTGGTAATTGGCTTTTAAAGATAACAAAATTGTGTTCCTTCACTTCAGTTTTCATTGCATGCATTATCAATTCCAGTGTCTTCCCTGGGAAAGAATATGGTTTCTTTTTAAAAATACTTATTTTTGTCTATGCTGAGTCTTGGTTGCTGTGCTCCGGCTTTCTCTAGTTGCTGTGCGTGGACTTCTCATTGTGATAGCTTCTCTTGTTGCAGAGGACAGGCTCCAGAGTGCACAGGCTCAGCAGTGTGGGGAATGCACTTAAATGCCCCATGGCATGTAGGATGTTCCTGGACCAGGGATAGAACCTGTGTCCCCTTCATTTCAGGAGGATTCTTAACCACTGGACCACCAACGAAGTCCTACAGTTTATTTGGAACAAATGCTTTGAACTATTGAGTAGAGCTGAGTTGATCTCAGTGGAAATCCTATTTCCCCTTTTGTAACTGACAAGAATCCAGTCCTGGGACTTGCCTGGTGGTGCAGTGGATGATCCAGAAAATTCCACATGCCACAGAGTAACTTAAGCCTGTGCACTACAAGTTCTGAGCCCACGTTCTAATAAAGCCCGCACACCCCAACTACTGAGTCTGCATGCTACAGCTACTGAAGCCTGTGCTCTCAACAAGAGCAGCCCCCAGCAACGAGAAGCCAGTGTGCTGCAAAGAGCAGTCCCCACTCGCCCCAACTAGAGAAAGCCCACACAGAGCAACAAAAGACCCAGAGCGGCCAAAAAAAAAGAACCTAGTTCTGTTTGGGCTCTAGAATTATAGGCAGCAAATGATGTTAAGAAAATGGATGACATTTTAATTCACTGATCAATCACAGGACCAATACCTGAAAAGTCTGGAGAAGTTGGCTTTAGCTAAGGTCATACAAATTTATGATAACATTAGTGAGGATCTAAAGCTAACCCCCAAATCTGTGTTTCCAAACGTATCACAGTTTGGAACTGCTGCCAGGTCACAGACTGCTAAACATATTTTGAGCAGTATGAAGACAGAATGACGTGACAATCTCTGTAGAAATTGTAAATGCTCAGTAAATACTAAATTAATATGGTGAGACCACTCAAAAGACTCACACCAGATACCAGATTTTCAAGCCTATAGTATTGAAAAACCATTCAAGTGTGCAGGTTGTTCCCAAAGAGGATCAATCTATAAAATAATAAAAGGCAAGGAGAGTTTCTGGCAAGACAAGACAAAAATCAAGGATTATAAATCTATATAGTTTTATTAAGACAAAAAACTGACAGTGTTGATATGAAGTTTACATTTAAACAAAAGTTTCCACAAAAACCTAACACACGCCTAAAAATTACAATGGAGTTCTAGATGCAGATCAAGACGATGTCAACAACTGATGGATCTCATGACTCAAGACAGCGTTTTGGATTTTAGTTAGTTCTTAGGATTAAAAAACTTGTTTTGTTTTAAAGTGAACCACTGCCCCAGTATGAAAATTTACCTTCTCCTGAGACCAGGGCTTTTGAAATCATTCAACTCTTGAACTTGTGCTGTCAGTGACTGAACCCTGCCACCAATGGTTTCAAAGTTCAAAAAACAGAGGCTCCAAGAGTTTTCCACCCTATGAGCACCGGCCCTTGTCTTTCCCTACTCACTTAGCTCCTATACCACTCTCTGCCCTTCCCTAAATACTTCACCAGTGGCTTGGATGGAGAAGCTGATATTTGTAACTTCACAATAGGAAAAGAAAGGGTCTTCTTGTCAGTTTCATGAGTAGCACCTCTAAGACAGAATGATCTGCCTGTGTATACACTCCAATAAGACTTTTCCTCCTCAACCAGTTTCCATCTCCCAAATGGCAGCTTTGGTAGCTTCTTATTCCTTTGTTGGGAATAGCATTAAGCTCAGGCAGGGGAATACCTTGGCTTCTAAGTTTCAGGCATTCACAGCTTTTAAACAGTCTCTCTCAGTCCTCATTTAGGTTGCCAATGACATTTTTTGAAAGGATACAATATTCTGGACACTGAACCCAATCATCATTAGTTGTCCTTTCCTTTGTTTCACCGTTTCCCCAAATTTTAACAAAAACGATCCTAACCCATCTCCCTTCTTTCCCACCCCACCCCACCCACCCCAAATAATACACCAGTAATAGCCAAAAACTACACACATGCTACGCTGTAAAAATGCAGAGTTAACACTATCGGGAAGAAGGCTATGTGGGTTGTGGAGATGCTCTTTGAAGATCTACAGTATCTCTTGCTCTCCCACATCCCATTCTATGTTTTGTCCTTCATAGAAGGCCCTTTGCTTTTTTTTTCAGCAAAGTTCAGAACGGGTTGCCTTGAAACACTGACCCTCCTTCCCCTCCACCGGGACGGGTGTGCAAACTGTACAGCATGGAGCGGCTTTGAAGCCCTGGGCTGCTGTAGGGCACAGAAACTATACTGGCTCTTCAAAGGACATCTTCTCAAGCCACCTTCATGGTGTCAAGACAAGGAGAACTCCTTCTTTCCCCACTTGAAACCCACAGTCAGATGTGACAGGGGCTGGTATTCAAGAAAGTTAATTCTTATCATCTTTTTTGTCATCATCCTCTGAGGGGTAAGAATGCCACGTCAGCCTTTCCTCATAGAAGGATATGACAACCTGCGGGCACTTGACGTTGGCTTCCTTGGCAGGGACCAGATCAGCCTCATCAGAGTTCTTCCTGTAGAACAAAGCACAAGAGACTTTGAAACCAGGTGCTGGTGGTCTCCTAACATGGATCTCCCAAGAAATTGGGCTTTAAAAATATTAATTTCAGGGACTTCCCTGGTGGTCCAGTGGCTAAGACTCTGAGCTCCCAGTGCAAGGGGCCCAGGTTCGATCCCTCGTTAGGGAGCTAGATCCCACGTGCTACAACTAAGACCCAGAGCAGCCAAATAAATAAAAAATAAAATAAAAATATTAATTCCAGAAGTCAGGCCAGGGAAGGATGATAACATGGGGTAAGCATCATTTACTAGCAGCTTTTGGTCAAGTAATATCCTCGGATATCTTCTCCCATTGAAAATACCCTCTTTGTCAAAAGCTAACTCTAAACCCCTGGGAACCTCTGAACACCCCCACACATAAAAAACATGACACTCTCAGATTCTCTGAAGGAGTAAGGGAGGCTGCCGTATTCCCCCAAAGCCATATCCCAGCTACTAAAAGCCCACAGACCCTGGCCTGCTAACAGGATTTAATACCATGCTAGATAATAAGATTTAATACCAATCTGGCTCTGGCCAGAGCCAATGCAGGTGGAGACTTTCTTGCTGACTCATAATCACACTGTTTAACACTACCAAATACCATGCGCACACAGTTAGGCCACAACTCCCAGGTGCTTTGAAATGGTGCTTCAGAACTAGGAGGTAGAAAATAAGGGGACTGTTATGTAATTCTCTATATTTTTCTGAATTTTAAAATGTTCTAAAAAATTGAGAACCGCATACATATTACAAGGGACTTCGGCATAAGCTCTCTCTTCAGGTAATTGGGAGCATCCTAGATGAAAGCAATAGCACAGGGCAGGCAGCAGACAGATACATGTATGAGGGGATCTCTGATGAGGCACCACACCAGACTTCTGGAACCTCAGCAACATGTATACCTAAGCCACACAGCCCCACTGACCCAGGGAAGAGTAAGCCAGGAAAGTATGTTTTTGAACAACAGATAAGAGAATGGGAGGGCAAAGAAGTGTAACAGTATGGGAGCCTGAAGCAGCCTACCCCTTGCTGACAATTCAACAACAGCCTCTGAGGTAACAGTTCAGTCATTTCACTGCACAGAAAAAAAGCTACTTAGGGAAATGAACAAGTATCTCCATTCTCCAGGAGAAATAACTTTAAAATTAACTTGGTTTCATAATCAACATCCAATCTTAACTTGCAGTTACATTCAGCTATAATCTTTATACATACTAGTGAGTCAACCAAAGGGATGTAATGTCAAGCAATAAGGAAGTGCTACCATTACTCAGACTGGTCACATACAGCCACACAAAAGTATATCATAATTGGATTGAGTAACTCCTGGTATTAATTCTTTTCCCCCATATGCAGCACCTTAAAATGAACTTTTCTCCTATAGGCCAGCAATAAATAAGCTAAAAGGCGGCCAGGTTCAATAAACACCCAGGGAATGGATGGGAAAAAATGAAGAGGTTTAGTCACCCACTCCAGTGTTCTTGCCTGGAGAACCCCAGGGACGGGGGAGCCTGGTGGGCTGCCGTCTATGGGGTCGCACAGAGTCGGACATGACTGAAGTGACTTAGCAGCAGCAGCAGCCAGCTATGACACTGGATTTCAGTGTTCAAGTTAGGCCTCTCCTGCCACCTTCTAAAGGAGAGAAATTAGTATAGACACAAGTTTCCAAGAAGGTTCTAGACTGATAAAAGGATAAAGTCTCTAGAATAATGCTTCCTTGGCAAAGGCTTAGAATTATTCACTTCTAATTTATATTTTAAAGGCAGTGATTGAGCTCCATTTTGGGGAGAGGAGTACAAGCATTTCCAACAAGCAAGAAAAAGGGAAGAAAGTCTTCCTTTTGGACAGAGTACTTTGGGTAAATTATAGTTCTTAAGAGTCTCAGGACAACTGCTTTCATTAAGATGTTTCATGGAGTACTACCACCACTGGTTATAGTGAAAAAAAGCAGTCTTCTCTGTGCTTAGTAAAGGGGCCTTGCTGACCCCTGCTGGCAGACTTTGCAATTGAAAATTTGCATCAACTGGAAAGGATCTAACCAGGACAAAGAAAGAGCTTCAGAAATTCTTTCCTAACCCTGAGAAGTTAACAGAATTTCTGATCCTGGGGCTAGCCCGATCTCTATTAAGAAGGTGGTGGAAAGGGAGGATGGTTCAATCACATTTCATTCTCCCCCCTCTTTATTACAGAAGTGAAATGGGATTCCTTCCTGTATACACCTCTCCACTCTAGATTTTCTCCTACCTCCTTAAAAAAAAAGGCCGGGGGGGGGGGGGGTGCGCCGCGGTGCAAAAATCTGAGAATTCTCAGGGCCCTCCCTGAACTCATGAGACCAGGCTGGCAGTCAGGCCGAGGGTAACTACTGAAGGACTATGCCATCTTAAAGATTTCACACCTGGCAACTAGGATTCCCAAGGTCTACCTCTTTTCCTTTGGCATGGAGCAGAAGAGGAGGAGACCAGTAACACACACGGAGCCACTGGCAGACTCACCATTTCATTAGGAACATGAGTTCTCCACTGGAGTCCGTAGCTCCAATAATCCGCTCTGGTTCCAAACCCCGGGCAAAGCCTCGTGGCTTTTCTGACTGGAAAAACCAGATGGAACAATTTTAACTGTATGGGACTGTTCTCCAGACTAGAGCTACTCCTGTTTTGATGATGTCATCAAATCCTTCTGCCAACATTTCACCAATTCTTTGGCTCTAAGTCACAAGCCTTTTAGAATCAGAGTGATTATTCCATCAAGTTTTGATGTGCTTGAGGTTTCCCCATGTGTAAAAAGGGACATTCATCTCAAGCAAAATAAATGTTCACAATTGTTTCTTCACCCTCAAAAGGTACCGTACTTTATGGTATTGAATGGATTGAAACCTGAAATCATTAAAACATTGACAGCATCTCCTCACACAAATTAATACCCTTGCACTTACTTGTTCTTAAACCTCAGATGTGCGTAGATTACGTGCCTTCATGAGAGAGCCCCCAGGTATTTTTAAAGCATTAGCCTATCTAAGACTGCGAAAGGACTGAGATCCAAGCAGCAGCAGAACAAAAGTGCTGAAATTATCTGGCTATCAGCTTCTTTGACAGTAGCATGAATTCTGGGCTAGTAAAAATTCTTTATTTCAAGTCTCACCTCTTCTTTCTTCTTCTTTGGTTTGCTCTCCTCCCCCTTATCTTCCGAATCAGAATCAGCTTTGCGCTTGCCTCCCTCTGATTTATCTGTCTCGTGTGCTGTTTTCTGTGACTGCAGAAACTCAGCAATAAGGTCAGGGCAATCCAGGTTCTCTTCTGGCTCCCATGTGTTATCCTCACTGAAACCAGAGGCACACGAGTCACAAAGTTAGTACACACTCCACAGAGAGGCACAGGAGGACGAGAGCTGCTGTCCTTGGAAAAGAACTAGATTCTGTCCAAGCCCAAGAACTCGACAAAGCTCAAATTTCTTGGGAAGTGGTAGGGGGCTTTTTAGTATTAACACAAATCGAAAGCTGCCTCATTCAAAAGAAAGTTTACTTTCTCTTTGCAAACTTACATCAGTCTTAAGCCACACACAAAACTGCTCATCAGAAATTGGTCATGCATGATAGCATTTTGTACATGTAGATCATTTTCCTAATTAGAGTATAAGCCATGGAGGCCAAGCCAGAGTCACAATGTACCCATCAGAGCACCCTGTGCCCTGTGTCATGCACATTATCAGTCTCCTGAGAAACAGCTGGTGATCGGATAAACAGATCTTTCTGGGTGAATGAAACTTACTCTGAGAACCCCTTCCACTTTAGGAGATACTCCACTTTGCCCTTTACCACTCGACGGTCTAGAACTTTTTCCACCACATATTCTTCTTCCTCTTCTTCTAGCACCTCCTCCACTTTCTTCTTGTTTTGTTTTTTCCCCATAGTGCCCGCCAGTTTTCTGGTATAAAGGATGACGCTGCTAAAATGATAAAGGAAATAAAAAGGACATTAGGGTACTCTTCTTAGGGAAATATGTAGATAAGAAAACCAGGGATATAAAAAATGACTTTAATAGGGCCCAATGCTGTTATTAAATGTTATGCCTATTCATTTTCAATAGCCAAGAGTTTTCTGATTATGTTGAACTAGAAAGTTAGTTTTCTAAAACAGCTCCAACTAATCTCACAGCAAAACTTCTTTATGCCTGCACATCCACTTACAACTTTTATACTCATTCTAAGTTTAAAAATAACTCCCAATACTTCTTTACTTATGATATCTAAAGTATTACATTAATTTGAAAGAAAAGCAATCTTCCCCAAAATAAGGTCTATACATCAAACCTAAAATATATATAACCCACTGATCCGTATTTTCTCCTATTCTCTGAATGTTTTTCAATTTCACCAAAGTATTCGACTTGGATTTTTACTATGGGAAATGGCTTATCCTATTTATTAGACATCTAGTTTAATTTTCCCTTCTGTATATGCATATATAATATATACAATTCTTCTGCATTGTTAAGCACCATCTCTTCTGAGTTCCCTTAAGATTTTTAATGTGGTTTTTCTTTTCTAAGAATGGCACCATTAATTGTCATTTAAGTTTTTATTCTTTTTATTTCTAAGTCTGAGAAAGATTCATAAAAATGCCAGAATGACCATGAGATTCTCTAATGAATTTGGAAGTATGGGAAAAAAGATATCACAGATAACAAAACCTGTATTCTTTTGTATATCATCAAGCTAGGTAACCTGTAGGGCCTCCCAGGTGGTGCTAGTGGTTAAGAACCCACCTGCCAATGCAGGAGACATAAGAGACATGGGTTCGATCCCTGGGTTGAGAAGATCCCCTGGAGGAGGGCATGGGAACCCACTCCGGTATTCTTGCCTGGAGAATCCCATGGATAGAGGAGCCTGGTGGGCTACAGTCCACAGGCTGCAAAGAGTCAGACACAACTGAAGCGACTTAGCACACACACACACAGTAACCTCTAAGGGTTTTTCCAGTCCCCTATAAATCTGTTCTCTTTGGTCCTTCGGACAACTCTTCTAACTGCTGGGTAGGCATAAAGCCTACAACTGTGTCAGTAGGTGGCGCCATTAGATACTAAGACAATAAAATTGATCTACAAAACTGGCTGAAATCTACAAACTGATAGATCAGGTACCAGCAGGAACTATAGAGTCAAAAGTATGGCTGATGATCCAAGACAAGAAAGTGGTTACTACCATGTTTCATGTTTGTATTTAAGGTAGTGCCAATTTGGGGGTTAAACTGCTTATTTCTAGCATCCTTGGGAAAGGAGTCTTACTGAGTGAAAGTATAAACACTTCTACTACATATTTTTAAACTGGCATGTGGACAGAATATATTTAGAAAGAGCTCATCTATAGACTACACGAAATAAACCTTTCATAAATATCAGACTCACCACTGTGAATCAGTTACAGTATCTACAGATGTTGAGTTTACATTCTGAGATATTCTCATTTCAGTACATATGAGCAATTCGGACTAGTGAAACAACAAACATTTGGTTGGCTGCTGGAAAATTTTAGACGTTGCAAGAGACTGGAGATTCAAGAGAGTAAGTAACGGTCCCTGTTTTCCAGAAACCTCATGCCTGCCAATTAAAAATAAAGATACCTCTTCCATTAAAGGCACTGTGAACTTCTTCACACAAAAAAAGTTTTCTGAGGTGCTTTTAGTGTGGTCTGTGGCAACACCCAATGCCCCTGCCCACACAGCTCACACACACATCTAAGCTGACTCTCCTTCATTTACATTTGCTCATTCCTCTTCTTTTACATACTAAAGATTCTGCTTTCCTCCCTTCCCCAAGCCCTCTGTTTTAGTGCCACATGAGTTTTCCTTTTCTTCTGTTACTGAACAGACTAATCAATGCACTGAACTTCAGCTTTGGCTAATTATTGGCTATTGTGCCTCTGATTCAAAGGCTGCTTCTTCTTCCCGGAGGGAAGTATTTTTAGGTTTTCAGAATTCTGATTGCCATGATAAGTGTTATTTTATCAAGAAAGAAAACAAATCTAATTTTTCTTTAGGATAAGTGCTACAGTAGTCGCTGCTCCCATGAACAAGTGCTACTCTTTGCAAGATTTATCATCAGTCTTTGGTTAATGTGCAGAGAAAAATAAATTGACAGTTACCTTTCAACAACAAAGGGTACCACAACTCCCTACATTAGTTTGGACTCAGAAATTAGAAGCCACTCCCTTTCTAAACAGACAGAAAGAGAACAGTGGTTTACAGACAACCCCAAACCAGTAACTGTCCCCTAATCAACCTTCTTTTACGCAATTAAAGAAAGTAAAGAAAAAGCAGTCTTATCACTCTGGCTTCAGAATTAAGAGCTATTTATCTGTGTTGTTTACATTAATAGCTGCATTTGTCTTACAAAAAGTCCTGCTACTACAAAATAACGACAGTTTCTACCTCACCTCTAGCTACTGGGAAATCTGAAGTGAGACTTTTTGATATTCCTCTTACTTAAACTCATTGTCCTAAGAGCAAATGAAAAGAGAAGTGAAGAATGTAGAAAACAGACCTCCACTTCTGTCTTGAGTTTTCTTAACTAGCTCATCCCAGCACCCGTCTCCAGGTTAGATTCTTTATATTGGAGATTCTCAGCCAAGCTTCCCAATGTGAGTTTTTTCCTTATTTATTGGTACATCTCTGGGGTCCTGAATAAGCCATTTGTCAAAGTCAGTAGAGAAGTGGATTAAATACACAACTCACTCTTCCCACAAAACCAAGCACTTTCAGACAAGCCAAAGTGAAAATGTTAGTCGCTCAGTCGCGTCCAACTCTTTGCGACCCCATGGACTGTAGCCCTCCAGGGTTCTGCATCTGTGGGATTTTCCAGAATACTGGAGTGAATTGCCATTTCCTTCTCTAGGGAATCTTCCTGACTCAAGGATCAAACTTGGGTCTTCCGCATTGTAGGCAGACTCTTTTCTGTCTGAGCCACCAGGGAAGTCAGACAAGCCAAGATCTCCCTTAAATATTATGACAGACCAGTCATTTGCATATACTTTCCAAACTGATAATGTCAAGAGAAATCCCCTCTCCTTGAATACAGCAGTCTCCAAATACCAGCAGTAATACCTGGAAAGAGGGCTCTCAATTGTAATTGCTTGACAAGGAAATTTCAAAGTAACTCAGATCAGAGTAGTAGCACAATGGAAAAATGCCATTAGTCAATTCTATTTGCCACTCTCTCTAAATATCCTGGCAAACAAATAATAGCATAAAAAGTGCCAAAATCAACGAACAAAGGGTCAAGATATATACATCACAATGTGACACAGAGGTGAACAGTTCTAAATTAACTTAGAAATCTTAGTCCGTGGACAAGTCTTCTTAAAGCTCAACACAATGTTTCAGACAAAAATATCTATGATCAGTTAAGCTGCTATAATTTTTACCTAAATATTAAACTGGATCTGCCATATTAAAAAAAATGAATTTTAACTTTTGTCTGTGCTGGGTCTTCACTGCTGCACGCAGGCTTTCTCTAGTTGCAGAGAGTGGGGGCTACTCTCTAGTTTTGGTGCACAGGTTTCTCGTTGCAGTGGCTTCTCTTGTTGCAAGAGCATGGGCTCTAGGGCCCCGGGGCTCCAGTAGCTGAGGATGGCTGGTCTCTAGAGGGCAGACATCAGTAGTTGTGGTGCACAGGCTTAGCTGCCCCAAGGTATGTGGGGTCTTCCCAAAGCAGGGGTCGAACCCATGTGCCCTGCTTTGGCAGGCGGATTCTGAACCACTGGACCACAAGGGAAGTCTGATCTGCCACATTTAAAATGCGTAGAAAAATAATACTTCACATTTATATTGCACTTTACAGTTAATGTGCTACCACAACTCATTTGATCTTTGAAATCATCCTATAAAATAAGCCATTCAGATGTCATTGACACCTAAGAGATAACACAACAGATTTACAGGAAATAAACCTCCCAAGGTCACACAATAAAATTACAGCACTTCAGTATGCACATTTCCTAGCAGGGCTGGGCTAATGACCCTGCCACCCACAGAGATCTAGGAGCTAGACCAAACAACAACATACTTAAAGGGAGGTTTCCCTCCAGTCTATACAAGGAAAGGATCTGACTTGATCCTCTCTACAATTTGTCATCACTAAATAAGGAAGTGACGGACAATGATTTCTTTCAGTTAATACCTTGGAATATGTATAGGTGTTTAAAAACTACTTGGTCTTTTCCAGTGAGTCTGCTGATGTGGAGAGCACACTCACTTGAAAAGACCCGCATGCTGGGAAAGACTGAAGGCAAAAGAAGGGGGCGGCTGAGGAAGAGATGGTTAGATAGCATCACTGACTCAATGGACATGAATTTGCGCAGACTCTGGGAGATGACAGAGGACAGAGGGGACTGGTGTGCTGCATCCATGGGGTCGCAACTTAGCGAACGAACAACAGTTGTTAAATCAACAGGTGTGACAAAGTTTGGATTTTTAGGGCCCCAGGAGTCTTCTGAGTCTTTTAAATTGACAAGTGCTGTATGCTCAGTTGTTTCAGTCATGTCCAACTCTTTGCAACCCCATGGACAGCAGCCCGCCAGGCTCCTCTGTCCATGGGATTTTCCTGGCAGGAACACTGCTAGGAAAATGGGTTGCCATTTCCTCCTCCAGGGGTTCTTCCCGACCCAGGGATCAAACTCACATCTCCTGCACTGCAGGTGGATTCTTTGCCACTGAGCCAATAGGGAAGCCCTGACAAGTACAGAATTTTGCATTTTTGTTGCTTAGCAAGTAGGCTACAGAGAATTATTGAGAAAATGCCAGTTTTAAGACCCCAAACTTGTTCTATGGTGTCCTAATGAATCTAGGAATAGTGTAAATCTGAAGCAAAGTCATGAACTCATAGCTCTTTAAGAGAAAAAAACACAGTTGAGATTCTCCTAGACACCCCTCCACTCCTACAGTTAAGAGCTAGAAAATGGAAAGGAGTAACAACGCTGCTTGCTGGCAGAAGACCGTGAAGTATCAGACACAGGATTAGGCATTCTGTTTCTGAATTCAGGCATACCTCCAGACCTCTACAATGAGTCTCACAACTTTTCTCTTTTCCCAGTGCGTATAAAAGTTCACACTATACTGTAGTCTACTAAGCATGCAATAGCATTATGTCTAAATAACCAATACATATACCTTAAACAAAAAATACTGCTAAAAATGCTAACCATCATTTGAACCTTTAGCAAGTCATAACCTTTTTGCTAGTGAAGAGTCTTGTCTTCATGTTGATGGATGCAGACTGATGAAGGTGGTGCATTATGAAAGATGGGGTGGTTATGAGTTTCTTAGAAGAAAACAATGAAGTTCTCCACATTGACTCTTCCTTTCATAAACTGCTTTCTTTGTAGTATTAATGCTGTTTGATAGCCTTTTACCCACAGAATTTCTTTCAAAATTGGAGTCAGTCCTATCAAACCCTGCTGTTGCTTTATCCAATGAGTTTGTATAATATTCTGAATCCTTTGTTGTCATTTCAACAACCTTCACAGTATCTCCACCAGGAGCAGATTCTATCTCAAGAAATCACTTTTTTGGCTCAACCATAGGAAGCAACTCCTCATCAGCTGAAGTTTTATTTTGAGATTGCAGTAATTTACTCTTCAGACTCCCTTCTAATTCTCTAGCTATTTCCACTACATGTGCATTTCCTTCACTAAAGTCTTGAACTCCTCAAGGTCATCCATAAGGGCCAGGAATTAACTTCTTCCAAATTCCTGCAAGTGTTGTATTTTGACCTCTTCCAATGAACCACGAATGTTCTTAATGGTATCTACAATGGTGAGTCCTTTCCGGGTTTTCAATTTTCTTTCCCCAGATCTATCAGAGGAGTCACTATCTATGGCTGTTATAGCCTTACAAAATGTATTTTTTAAATAATAACACTTGAAAGTCAAAATGATTCCTTGATCCACTGGCTGCAGAATGATGCTGTGTTTGCAGGCATGAAAACAACATTAATCTTTTACATCTCCATTAGAGCTCTTGGGTGACCAAGTGTATTATCAATGAGCAGTAATATTTTGAAAAGAATCTTTTCCCTGAGCAGTAGGCCTCAACAGTGGGCTTAAAATACTGTAACTTTATTTTGTGCAGCAGATCTTTTCACACCAAGTATTAGTTTTTCCATGTGAAATAAATTAAGATTTAAAATGATAAAGTTATTGTTAAGGAGATGCACTGGGCAATAGAAAAAGCTTAAGAGTTTTCGTCTGAAACTGGAAAACAGAATAGTCTGGAAAAAAGGGATATAAGGAAAGTACCATACATTGCTAAGACCAAAAAAAAGCAGCTTTGGGGGCCATGTTGTAAACTGTGTTGTAAACAGATTAGATTTTTAAGGGCCCTAAGATTTTTGGAATGGTAAATGAGCACTGGCTTCAACTGAAAGTCACCAGCTATATTAGCCCCTATAGAGTCAGCCTATCCTTTGAAGCCAGGTATTGACTTCTCCTCTTTTGCTATGATAAAGTCCTAGATGGCATCTTCTTCCAATAGAAGGTTGTTTAATCTACACTGAAAATATGTTGTTTACTGTAGCCAACTTCATTAATTATTTTAGCTAGATCTTCGATAACTTGCTGTACCTTCTACATCAGCACTTGCACCACTTGCATCACCCTGCACTTTTAAGTTACGAAGACATCTTCTTTCTTTAAATCTTACTAACCAACCTCTGCTGACTTTTCTGCAGCTACCTTACCTTTGAGGCTTTCATAGAAATGAGGAGTTAGGGCCTTCTCTGGATTAGACTTTGCCTTAAGGAAATGCTCTAACTGGTTTAATCTTCTATCCAGACCATTAAAACTTTCTACATATGAGCAAAAGGCTGTTTTGTTTTTCTTATCATTCATGTGTTCACTGGAGTAGCACTTTTAATTTCCTTCAGAAACTTCCTTTGCATTCATAACTTGGCTAACCAGTGCCTATCTTTGGCCTTCGGCTTTTAACATGCCTTCCTCGTTAAACTTAATAGTTTTTAGCCTCTAAAGTGAGTGACACAACTTTTCCTTTCACTTGAATTCTCAGAGGGCACTGTAGTGTTATTAAATGGCCTAATTTCAAGGAATAGGGAGGCCTGGGGAGAGGAAGAGAGACTGGAACAGCCGGCAGATTAAGTTCTGGTGTCTTAAATGGGCATGGTTTGTGGCACCCAAAAACAATCACAATAGTAATATCAAAGATCACTGGTCACAGATCACTATAACAAATTTAACAGTAATGAAAAGTTTGACGTATTGAGAGAATTGCCAAAATGTGACACACAAACATAAAGTGAGCAGATGCTGTTGGAAAAATGGCACTGATAGACTTATTTGACACAGGGTTGCCATAAACTTTTAACTTGTAAACCTTCAATTTGTAAAAAATTCAATTATCTTCAAAACACAATAAAGTGAAGTGCAATAAAGTGAAGTCCAAGTGAAAGGGTATGAGAAGGATCTGAGAAGACAATGTGAGCATAGCTCCTGCTTGCCATCACATACGTGAATTATAAAGGGCTACCCCAGAACTTCCAAGCTGATTTCTTGCCAGCTTTCAGAAAGGTCAAACTCCAGATGTGAGGACAAGGTAACATCTACAGACCTCTGAAACCAGACCAGCAGAACGTTTTCAGTAAACGCTAAGGTAAAACACACTGGTCTGGTGAGTCTATATTAAGAAAGCATTCACAGGAAAGCAGACCTTGAACAGAGAACTTCCACCTAAATGAGAAAGACTCACCTATGGAATCTACAAATACAGAAGTCTACATCCGGGGAGTCAAAAAATAGAGTATGTGTATTATTTTTAAAAATATTTTGTTTTTCTAATTGTAATTAGCATATGTATTCAAATGGCAACCCACTCCAGTGTTCTTGCCTGGAGAATCCCAGGGACGGGGGAGCCTGGTGGGCTGCCGTCTACGGACGGGGTTGCACAGAGTCAGACACGACTGAAGTGACTTAGCTTAGCTTAGCTTATTCATATTCAATTACAAAATTACTTAAAGCAGGAAATCAGTTTCCTTCCTGAAAATCTGTCTTTGTCCTTCTACATGTAAACTGACCCAGATGTACCATATGTGAAAACAGACATTACAGTTCTATAATTTGCCTTTTAATATAATGTATCTCTGACATTATTCCATAAAGATCTCCATTCTTAAGCTGCACAATATTCCAAATTGTATGGACACACCATACTCTAACCATTCACCTAGTGATGAAAATTTTTTCTTTCCTACTTTTTATTATTGCAAACAGTGTTGCTTTGATCACGGCATCTCATCTTTAAAAGCTCCTTAGGTGATCTGATGCACATCCTCGGAAAAAAGCCACTGCTACAAGAGGATTGACAGAAATTACATTCCTCAATAAAATTACATAATTATTGCAAACATAAATCAATTCTTTTTTTTTTTTTTTAAATCAATTCTTATACTTAGCGAAAAGGTAGGTGAACATTTTACTTCCTCCATAAAGCCCATTATTCCAGCCCATTTAGAATAAGGCTGGAACAGTAAGTGATAACTGATATTCTTGAAAACAAAACCTCTATATCATCTTCAACAGCATTCACTCTAGACCTTTTTCCTCCTAGCAATGAAACTGGAAGAGTACTGCTTGAAAAGTCCTTATAATTCCTCTAGCTAGTATGAGCACCGGAAGCATATCTTTCCTGTCCTCAATCTCTCAAAACTATGCCTATAGGCGTTATGTATATTTATTGCAAACTCAGTTTCCTCATCTGTAAAATAGGTGTAATAACTCCATGGAATTCCTCTGGGGTGAGCTTTTTATGACCTTCTGGCATTCATTATCTATTTACATATTTACACTTATGTTCTACTTCATTAATTATTTACTGCTTTAAGCATAACTCTGAAATCCAGTGCAATGGGAACTTGGTGAGAAAATACCGTTTCTTCCCCCTATGTATATGGCTGAAATTCATGGCTAGGTTTTTCAAAACATCAGAGCAGCTCCAGAACACTCAAGAAGGACCCAGATCTGACTGATAAGAATGACCAGTAATTACAAAACAGAAACCAAGATCTCACTTCTGGAATACTGAGAGAGAAGAGCTGCCAGAAACTGAGAAATCACATTTCATACACCTGAAGTGTAGAAATTCCTTATGAGCGTCTATTATGTGTGAGACACTAGAAAAATGTGAAGAACACCACAAACAAAATTCTTGGTCTCTTAGAGTTTATATTCTAACGTCAACAAATAAGTGAGCATGAGTGGGAGTGTATGCATGCATGTGTCTGCAGAGTAGGGCTCAGACAAGAAGCAAGAAAACATTAATGGGACTTCCCTAGTGGTGCAGTGGTTAAGATCTCGCCTTCCAATGCAGAGGGTGTGGGTTATTGTCAGGGAGCTAAGATTCCACATGCTTCGCCACCAAAACATAAAACAGAAGCATTACTGTAACAAATTCAATAAAGATTTTAAGGAGACAACTTGGCAAAACTTAGAAAAAGATACCAAATTTGGAGAACAGTGGGTTCAAAGTCCTAGGGTGAGAAGAGCCTGCTTTATCTGAGGAACAGAAATGTGGCCAGGTAGAAAGAGCTAGACTGAGGGAGCAGCAGGCAAGAACCAGCTGATCATTACTGTGTATTTCACTCCCCACTTCACTCCTTCTTCATCTAGCTCCTTTTTCCATTCCATGTTTTCCTTACCTGTCTTTTGCCTCTAGCTTAGGTCCAAGGCCTAGTCAGTTAACAGCATAAAAGTTAATGGCTACAGCTCTACTAGCTTTTAATACTATCTATTAAAAAAACAAATCAAAACAATAAGCATTTACTAAGAGCCTGGGTGGAAAAAGGTAACCAATTCATTCCAGCTAAAGCACTGAAAGCTTCTGCAAGTTCCACATCACAGGAACCCCTTCGACCCAGGCAAATGGAACTGTTGGGCTAGGGTAGCAGGATCTGCAGACTCACAGAAGTACAGGCTTTTGAAAATGCCATAAAGGTTAGTAATAACATATAACTTTTGCTGAATACTGAACACTTAATGCATAGAAAGGCACTTAATTAAACTCTCACAACAAACACAATTAAATCCATTTCAGGAAACTAAGGCTTTCTGAAGCATAGGAAAATTCTCAAAGTCTCCAAAGGGTAAGACACAGAACCAGGAATGTAAGATTAAAAACATACAAAAAAGTACAAAAGCAACTGAAGTTCATTTTCATTTCAACAGAAGAAATAACAGGGGTATGTAATAATTAGCAAAATAAATATAAGCAAGAATAAGTAGCCACGAAAGTATTATAGGGGTTTAGAAAAATTAATAGCTAGGGTGACTAGAGGTTTTGAAAAGTCAGGATTTGAGGTAAGGCTCCAACAGCATTTGAAAAGCTGGACTGGAGGGAGGCAATTTAAGCCCAGGGAACTATTGTTAACAAATGCAATGAGGCACTTCTGAGGTAGGCAGGGTGTAAACCATCTTGGGTGGGAGTAGAATGAATAGGAAAGCAGCAGGTAACTGCTAAAAAATTTTCTGCCAAGTCTTCTCCTTCCTTAGAAAGGCCAAACTCCTCAGTATAACATCTAACACCCTTTAGATTCACCTATTCCATACTCCCACTTCCCTCACAAATCTTACATTCCTGTCAAAACGGAAAACTATAACCTGAACATACCCTGCACACTTCCTCTATGCATGGATTTGCTCTTTACTTAGAAGTGTGTGCGCACACGTTCAGTGTGTCCAGCTGTTTGCGACCCCATGGACTGCAGCCTGCCAGGCTCTTCTGTTCATGGAATTTTCCAAACAAAAATACTGGAGTGGGTTGCTATTATCCTGTCCAAAACTAGTAGTCAAAACCCTACCCATCCTTCAAGAGCTAGCGCAAATGCTACTTCTATCACGTCTATCCAACTTAGCCAAGTATTATTTCTCTTTTTCTTGTAATTACCAAAGCATTTTGTTTTTATTTTTACTCAGATACTCAATTAAAGGTAGGTCTGGACCTGGCATACGGTGCTGAACCCCATATGGGCAATAAGAATGGATGTCTCAGAATCAGATAACCAAGGAACAGAGGTTGAAAGCTCTTAGCTTTTCAGGGAAACCTCAGCAAACAAATTGGATTATGATCAGTAGCATTACCAGACATCAAAAGGCAGGTGAAGGCATGTATAGAACATTCAATTTGTAGTCCTTCTGACTCATGTTTCTAAATGCTTTTAGTTCGTCCGTTAGCTGTAGCTGTTTGTGAGGCAAATGCTTTCCAGATGGAAAACTTTACTGAACAAAAAACAAGAATTTGTGCCACATATCCAGTGAGCAGGACTTTCATTTTTAAAGGAATCCCTGTCCTCGAATTTTGGGATCTAGGACTAGAATATCAGTGTGAAAATAAAATTAGAATTTTATCTGAGATGTATCCAAAACTTTGGCTAACTCCTTTTCATTGTGCTGATGTAAATAAAACTATATCTATCTATCTGTATCTATATCTATATATATAAAAGCCACAAGCATCTGTAAATATTAGCAGGACACAATGATACCAGAAGCAAATCTTTTAGTTTAAAATGAAATAAAACTGATTAGAAAGCAAGACCACAATTACGACTAAGTTGGAATTAAAAGCAGAGACCAAAGCATTCATAGACAACACAACAAAATCAGAATAATGACACTAACTTCTCAAATACCACAGTTGTTAAGCTTTCAATGTGTTAGAAAGGCACAATTTCACAAATTAGGCCATCCTCTCTTGGTCAGCAAATCACAAAAGCTTAAAGGCAGTAACTCAAATACACGATCAGAATTTTGTCCTTAATCAAATAACTTCTCCAATTAACCTTGGAAAGGCTATTCAAGTTTTCAATAGACATTTTTATTGAGAAATACTTAGCTCCATACAAAGGACACAAAATTTTCAAAATACTTACATAACAGAAAATATTCAAAGTACTATATAGCTTGCTGTTGAAACCGATCCTGAGTGCTCTCCTAGTCCTGGCTTAGGGTATTTAAAACTGCCACTTACACAATCTGCACACCTTTTCTGTATTTAATACCCAGGTGACTATATTAAAAACGGAGGCTAAGACAAGAACGCCAAGGGCAACCGTTTTACTCTGCCAAATGTCATAGAACAAAAACAGGCAAATTGATTATATAAATGCACAGTGAGTCATTCTGCTAACACAGGGAATTCTCAGGAAGATCTCAAAGCCCTATCCATTCATTCAACAATATGAATGAACTATATGTTAGTCTTGGATGAACAAGAGGCATGGCTCATCCTACATGAACCCATAAACTAGCCATTAGCCTCTTATTTAAAAAACTACCCAGAAAAATTAACTATGATGCAAAAATTCATCGAATACAATGGAAAATCTATTATACCATCAGAGACAGTATACGAAAAGGGAAGATTTCATTGGTAAACTACTAGAAAATGACAAAAATGAATCACTTCTCTTTAAGTGATATGAATTCAAAAAGAAATATTTTCCTAGTCTCTAAAATGGGCACCAGAAGATAGAATGGTTGCTTCCTTTCCTTAGATGATGATAAAAATATTAGTATCCTGTAGTCAAACTGCAGGATAGGGTATTCTTTCTCGGACTCCCTTAATCAAGAAGGTAGACGCACAAAGCTACACGATACTTACATTTTTAATGGAAAAAAAGAAAAAAACTTAGGCTACAGCAGCCAATGAAGAAAATAGCACCACAGAGAAAATTGTAAAGGACTGGAGAGTTTGAACTGCCCTAAAGCTTTATCAAGGAGTGGCCAATTCCAACAATGTGCTCTTCAATCATATCACTTTCCATATAAATATCTGTAAGCACTTTGGAACACAGACACTAATTTCCCAACTGTATTCCTGCAACCATTCCAAATTCTTGGACCTTTTAAAACTATTCCAAAATGCCGACCTGATTCTTAACACAATTGAGAAGGGTATCTTAAACCCTCCGCCAGAGGTTCTGGTATTATAACTGATCTTGTAAATGCCACCTCAACAGAGTCGAACCAGTACATGTCTGAATGCAACAGCAATCCAAGAAAAACCTTCATTTGAAGTTTTGAAAAAGGGGTAAAGTAGTGCTCCTTTCGTGTTCAAATTTTCTAGCCAAGGACAAGCTGGCTAAAAAACTTAAGAGCTCAAGGAAAAAATCTCACAATCTCATGAACTTTTCCACGTTCTCTCTCAACTTCCTACACCATCTCACAATCTCTAACTTCATTCCTTAAATATGAACTCATCTACACATTTCTACAATTTCACTGCCTTTTGTGACCAGCAACCATCCCAGATAAAAACTTATGTAATTACGAATTAAAGCAAGAGTTGCACTGGGACTTTTTAACTCCTTAAAGGAAACAGGGAATGAAGGAAAGCAGCAGAAAACCTGGAAAAGATAATAAAATGCGTTTCATCTTTTCTTCACACATTATTCTTCCAGCCGATCAACCAGGAAGCAAGCAGTGGCCAGTTTTTCCCTTTTCTTGTGCAAGCCTCACAGAAAAGCTCTCGGGACCTCCGCCCACTTACTCTGAACAGTTTCTCCCCGCCACCCCCAGTCCCCGAGCAAAACCAGGCAAATACCACCCCTCCTTCTAGACCCTTCCCCAATTTACTCAACAGACCTCCTCAAAGTACTACACTTTGGGCTGCCCTGCCCCCAACCCGCTTACAATTTCCTCGAAGTTACCGCTCCGCAACTCCGTAAGCGGAGTTCCTATGGCAGCCCTGGCTGGACCCAATATTCTCAGGTTACATTTCTAACCTCGGGTCTTGCAGTGGTCAACCCTCCCTACGCTGGTTCAAGCGCCCAGGCTGCCCCGTCCGTCCTCTTCCCAATTTACTATGTTTCCTCTCCAGCCCAATCCCCCAGCCGCCCACCCAACCCATGTAGCATTGTCTTGGTCTACTCAGGCCGAAGCGCGACCCGCAAACGCTCGGCCCACCCCAAATCGCTTCAATCTCTGGCTCCGAACTCGCCGCCCCGCCCTCTCCATCTTCTCGCGCTCTTCGCCCTACCCACTGCGCCCGGCAGAAGGCTCTGCGCGGGGAGGGAGAGGGAGTCGGGCGCGCTCCCCGCTCCTAACCTCCGCCGCGAGCTCGCGGCCCCTGATCCAGGGCTCCCGCCGCCGCCGCCGCCGCCGCCGCGCGCCATCCCCCCGCTTGCCCGCCTCTAGCGGGCTCTTCACCTCAGAGCAGCGCCCACAAGCCCGAGAGGAATCGGTGCCGCGCTACTGGCGGGTCTTTTTGTCCGGCCGGCCGGGGGAGTGGCGACCAGAAAAGCAACAAGCCGAGTGACCACTGTCGAGCCCCCTCACTGAAGCGGCGTACCGCAGGCCCCTGCCAACGGCCCTCCCCTCAGACGAACAAAAGAGCCTCTCACTCTGCGCTGCCCGCCGCCCGCACCGCGCAGGCGCGACGACCCGCCGCACAGCAATATGGGACTCGGAGTCCGTCCCGGACTACAAGACCCGAAGTGCTGCGCGCCTTCCACGGCGCCACGCACAGTTTGCGAGGGTTTCGAGAAGTTTTAATTTTTCTACCACTAGTGTCGGAGACGGAGAAGGCAATGGCACCCCACTCCAGTACTCTTGCCTGGAAAATCCCATGGACGGAGGAGCCTGGTAGGCTGCAGTCCATGGGGTTGCTAAGAGTCGGACGACTGAGAGACTTCACTTTCACTTTTCACTTTCATGCATTGGAGAAGGAAATGGCAACCCACTCCAGTGTTCTTGCCTGGAGAATCCCAGGGACAGAGGAGCCTGGTAGGAGGCCGTCTATGGGGTCGCACAGAGTCGGACACGACTGAAGCGACTTAGCAGCAGAGCAGTGTCGGAGAAGGCGATGGCATCCCACTCCAGTACTCTTGCCTGGAAAATCCCATGGGCGGAGGAGCCTGGTGGGCTGCAGTCCATGGGGTCGCGAAGAGTCAGACAGGACTGAGCGACTTCACTTTCACCTTTCACTTTCATGCATTGGAGAAGGAAATGGCAACCCACTCCAGTGTTCTTTCCTGGAGAATCCCAGGGACGGGGGAGCCTGGTGGGCTGCCGCCTATGGGGTCGCACAGAGTCGGACATGACTGAAGCGACTTAGCAGCAGCAGCAGCAGTTTGCTGAGTCAGGTACCGTACAGAGTACAGTAGAGAACTGGGGGTCTACAGAAATATTCTAGAACCCATAGTGGGTTCTAGAGAACTGCCATGTAAGAAGAACCCAGCCCAACAATATCATAAGAATTTTGCTGAAAAATCTATGAGACAGGCGAAGAGGGCAGTTCTTCTCGAGACATTTTTGGGTTGGGTGTCCAAAAATTCATCTATTCACTCTCTCCTAAAGTACATTAGTTTGTGTTAGATAATTTCAGTGATAGAAACTTAGTTGTAATATTATTACTTACTTATTATTGAGTGCTTATTCCCCAGTTCTACAAATCTTAAGTCTTTGATTAATATTATTCAATCCTCTCTTTAAAAAGCATGCGTGGGGGGACTTTCCTGGTAGTCCAGTAGCTAAGTCTCCATGCTCCCAATGCAGGGGTCCTGGGTTCTATCCCTGGTCAGGGAACTAGATCCTATATCCACATGTGGCAACTAAGACCCCCACATAGCCAAATATATACATTTTTTCTTATTTAAAAATTGTCATATTGCTATCTTAAAAGCAAAGTTATTTAATCCTGATATCAACCTTGGGAGGTGGAATTGCTATTTCCATTTTGCAGAAAAGTCTCAGAAGCTGCAGATCGTGTCCAATGGCATTAAGCAAGAAAGTGTTGGAATCAAGATTTGATATTATTTCTAACTCTAAAGCCATATTTCTGCCTGCATAAAATGCTGTTATCCCCAGTTCCTCATACTGAGCTGAATCTGCTTCCCCATGGAAATGTCACCTATTTCCTTCCTTCTGGCTTCTGTAGCAGCACAGTTCTCTTCTCTAACTTAATTCCTCTTTCATATTGTACTTCTAGGATTGAAATTCAGCCTCATGTTCCTTAAGGTCTCTCCTTTCTAAGCTAAATGTCACAGTTTTCTTACACTGTATATCACAGGACAGCAGTGTCAGATATCTAGCGCATCTAGTTTATTAAATTCTGCCTCTTAGAAGCATATTTCAGAATAGAGGAGCCATCACAGCCCTGGTGCTCTACATCACTCCTGAGTTAAAGGAGTCAAAGGTCACCTTCTCTTTTTAGGTACCAGAGCACAGGCTAGTTTATGCTAATCTGCAATCAATTAAGAGCTCTCTTGTTAATCATCTGTTCTGGATTTCTGCCAGAGATGGATGTCAAACTCTCAAGCCTCCAAGCTTCTGCATTAACAAAATCTTTTTTTGAAAGTCTTTTGGGATTAAATGGATTTAATTCTTTTCTTTTCCCATAAGAATGATGGCATTTCAAACTATTCAGACCTGCAGCGTTTCTTTTCTTTCTAAGAGTAATGGCAACTCAGTCATAATGCTCTTGCTCGAGACAACATTTGAAGTGACACTGCTCCAGCAGGAAGTATATCTGTCACACGAAATTCCCAAAATCACAAGGCATGTGAGGAAAGGAGGAAGTGTGATGTTACAAAAAAGAACAAGGACTTGGTATCAGGCTGACCTGGATTCAATTCTGTTTCTATTATTTGCCTGCTGTGTAACTTTGGACAAGCTGCTTAACTTCTCTGAGCATCAGCTTCCATAAAAATATAAGATACCAAAATATTATTTAAGACCTAACATGCAGCATTTCTGTAGGATCAATAGTAATGTGTAAAGGGAATGGGGATTGGCACATAACTGGCTCTCAGTACACAGTAGTTATTTTAAGTACAATAGATAGCTGCTTTTGAGATATGACTTAAGGAGTGAAGGAAATATAGGACTTTAAAAATATTTTCTTCTGCACTATCTGAAATTCTTTTTCTCCACAATTTTTGAAATATATAAAACTTTAAAAATATTAGATACATTCATATTGTTGTGTAACCATTGCCACCATCCATCTCCATAACTTTTTCATCCTCTTAAAACTGAAACTATACCCATTAAACAATAACCCCTCATTCCTCCCTTCCTCCAGGCCCTGTAATCACTATTCTACTTTCTGTCTCTACGATTTTGATTACTCTAAGTACTCCTCATATAAATGCAATCATACAGTATTTATCTTTTTGTGACTGGCTTATTTCATTAGACATAATGTTCTGAAATTCTCCAAGCCAGGCTTCAGCAATATGTGAACTGTGAACTTCCAGATGTTCAAGCTGGTTTTAGAAAAGGCAGAGGAACCACAGATCAAATTGTCAACATCTGCTGAATCATTGAAACAGCAAGAGAGTTCCAGAAAAATATCTATTTCTGCTTTATTGACTATGCCAAAGCCTTTGACTGTGTGGATCACAATAAACTGTGGAAAATTCTGAAAGAGATGGGAATACCAGACCACCTGACCTGCCTCTTGAGAAACCTATATGTAGGTCAGGAAGCAACAGTTAGAACTGGACATGGAACAACAGACTGGTTTCAAATAGGAAAAGGAGTACGTCAAGGCTATATATTGTCACCCTGCTTATTTAGCTTCTATGCAGAGTACATCATGAGAAACGCTGGGCTGGAGGAAGCACAGGCTGGAATCAAGATTGCCATGAGAAATATCAATAACCTCACATATGCAGATAACACTACCACTTATGGCAGAAAGCAAAAAAGAACTAAAGAGCCTCTTGATGAAAGTGAAAGAGGAGAGGGAAAAGGTGGCTTAAAACTCAGCATTCAGAAAACTAAGATCATGGCATCCCGTTCCATCACTTCATGGTAAATAGATGGGGAAACAGTGGAAACAGTGGCTGACTTTATTTTTTTGGGCTCCAAAATCACTGCAGATGGTGACCGCAGCCATGAAATTAAAAGACGCTTACTCCTTGGAAGGAAAGTTATGAACAACCTAGACAGCATATTCAAAAGTAGAGACATTACTTTGCCAACAAAGGTCCATCTAGTCAAGGCTATGGTTTTTCCGGTGGTCATGTATGGATGTGAAAGTTGGACTATAAAGAAATCTGAGTGCTGAAGAGTTGATGCTTTTGAACTGTGGTGCTGGAGAAGACTCTTGAGAGTATCTTGGACTGCAAAGAGATCCAACCAGTCCATCCTAAAGGAGATCAGTGCTGGGTGTTCATTGGAAGAACTGATGTTGAGGCTGAAATTCCAATACTTTGGCCACCAGATGCAAAGAGCTGACTCATTTGAAAAGACCCTGATGCTGGGAAACATTGCAGGCAGAAGAAGAAGGGGACGACAGAGGATGAGATGGTTGGATGGCATCACCGACTCAACAGACACGGGTTTGGGTGGACTCTGGGAGTTGGCCTGGCGTGCTGAGGTTCATGGGGTCACAGAGTCGGACACAACTGAGCGACTGAACTGGAATGTTCTCAAGGTTCATATGGACATATGTTGCACCATATGTCAAACTTTCCTTCAAGACTGAATAATGTCCCATTGTTTGTATATATCAAATTTTGCTTATCCATTTTTCTGTTGTCAGACACTTGAATTGCTTCCAGGTTTTATGGTATACAGCTATCTTTCTAGACCCTGTTTTCAATTATTTTGGTTACATAGCCAGAAGTGGAATTGCTGGATCATTAGTAATTCCATTTTAAATTTTTTAGGAAGTCCACACTATTTTTCCAGCGGCTGCACCAATTTACATTCCCACCAACTGTGCCGAAGTGTTTGAATTTCTCCACACCTTCATGGTTTGTTGTCTTGGTTTTTGTTTTGCTTTAATAGCAGTCATCCTAATGGTGTGTGAGATTCTTTGTTTCATTTCGACTACTTCTTGAAATTCTATTGTTAACGATTTTTATTCATTTGGGGTTAACCAGCATTCTCTTTTAAAAGGCAAATATACTTAACAGCTATCTCTCTTACCTCCTCTGGTCAGACTGATTCTCAGTGACTTGCTGGTAGTAACTGGACTTAATTACCTATACTTCTCAAATCACACACCCAGAGCCCTGATGTGACTGGTTTTTCTTAAGGGATCAATACTTAGAGTGCTGTGACTTGCCTGCATTTCAAGTACAATAAGGATTCACCCCATTATCCAGTGTTAGAAATTAATGTTGAAAAAAAAATAAGACAGATGGAGCACTGCCTGTTTGTGAAAATTATTTAATTAATTTATTTTAAAACTTTTATTGAGTAATACATGGTGCAGTGATGTCAAACTCTTATATTTCTTAGAATTTCAAGCTCCAGAATGCCAAGGTATTTTCCTGTTTGGCTTACTGCTTTACTTTAAAGCCTAAGTGCCTAGACTATCTAAAGGGCTCAGTGTTTGTTATGAATGAGTGGATACTCTACAGATACATTCTATGGTTCTCCAAATAGAGTCCACACACTCTGGGAGTGCCTAAGATGGTTTCAGGGAGTCTGCATGGTCAAAACTACTTTCATAATAATATTAAGACAATATTTGGTCTATTGCATTGTGTTTGTATTATCACTGATTGTACAAAACCAGATGAAACTGCTGGCATCTTAGCATGAATCAAGGCAGTATGGCACCAACTTGTACTATATTTATATTCTTCACTGCTACAATGCAATAAAACAATTTAAGAGTCCACTTTCTCTTAGGAGTGTCCATGATGAAGCAGTACAAATGATTAATTTTATGAAATCTCTCCTATCTTTTTAATGTTCTATGTGATAAATGTGACATATACACAGAGCAGCTCTGCTAATTACTGAAGTATATAGTTGTGCAATTGTCTGAGAGGTGTGAATTGAACTAGCTGCTTTTTTTCATTAAATATCTTTTTTTTTTTTTTTTAAGAATAACAAAAACTATGGTCATTCAACTTGGATATTTGGACAAAATGAACCTGTCACTTCAAGGAAAATGACTGAAAGAACGTATTTCTGCCAGTGACAAAATCTGAGCTTTCAAGCATAAATTATACTTTTGGAAACTGTGCTGAAGTAGAGCAGAATATGCCACCCAAAAATATGGTACATTGGCTTGTGGATTATTTTGAGCTGAAGGCAGTAACACTCAGCAGACTTAGGAAAAAATTTTACCTGGTTGGATGGCATTACTGACTCAATAAACATGAGTTTGAGCAAACTCTGGGAGATAGTGAAGGACAGGAAAGCATGGTGTGCTGCAGTTCATGGGGTTGCAAAGAGTTGGACACGACTTAGCAACTGAACATTAACAACTACCCAACAGAATTTAGATAGGAGTCCTGTATTTAAAAAGAGCTCCTACCAGAGATAACTTTTTTTTTTTAACCTGATAGACTTTTTCAGCAAGACTGGGTAAACTTCTAATTACCAAACATCTACTCTCTTTCTAGTACTGTGAATTGCCCTCCTTTTTTGAAGCTCCAAGCCCCTATTCTAGTCTTCATCTCAGGATGGCAAAGAAGTCTCCATTGCCTAACTTGCCCTTGGGTCTCATTTTGATGGGTTTCCCCTAAGTGTGAAGTTGGTTTTTCTCCCATTACTTTGTCTTCAGTTCAGTTCAGTTCAGTCGCTCAGTCCTGTCCGACTCTTTGCGACCCCATGAATCACAGCACGCCAGGCCTCCCTGTCCATCACCAACTCCTGGAGTTCACTCAGACTCACGTCCATCGAGTCAGTGATGCCATCCAGCCATCTCATCCTCTGTCATCCCCTTCTCCTCCTGCCCCCAATCCCTCCCAGCATCAGAGTCTTTTCCAATGAGTCAACTCTTCGCATGAGGTGGCCAAAGTACTGGAGTTTCAGCTTTAGCATCATTCCTTCCAACGAACATCTAGGACTGATCTCCTCTAGAATGGACTGGTTGGATCTCCTTGCAGTCCAAGGGACTCTCAAGAGTGTTCTCTAATACCACATTTCAAAAGCATCAATTCTTCGGTGCTCAGCTTTCTTCACAGTCCAACTCTCACATCCATACATGACTACTGGAAAAACCACAGCCTTGACTAGATGGACCTTTGTTGGCAAAGTAATGTCTCTGCTTTTGAATATGCTGCTACTGCTGCTAAGTCGCTTCAGTCGTGTCCAACTCTGTGCGACCCCATAGACGGCAGCCCATCAGGCTCCCCCGTCCCTGGAATTCTCCAGGCAGGAACACTGGAGTGGGTTGCCATTTCCTTCTCCATTGAATATGCTAGTTCAGTTTAATTAGTAGACCAAGAAAAGAACATAGTAACAAAGGGAAAACTTTTCTGCTGTACAGGAAAATGCTGTATCCACAAGTGAGCTTGATGGCTTCACAAGATGGATGAGATTACTGATGATTTGAATAAATGTGATTTTTAAAATGCTGAATAATAAAATGCATCAATATTTGGAAGATCTGGGGGACTTTCCTGGTGGTTCAGTGGTTACAACTTTGAGCTTCAAATGCAAGGGGTGTGGGTTCGATCCCTGGTTGGGGAACTAAAATCTCACATGCCTCCTGGCGTGGCCAAGAAAAATAAAACATATTTGGAAGATCTGCATAACTCAGGAATATTTTCCAAATGGTTTCAGATTTCCCATTGCAACTAACTTTTAAGGAACTACCATTTGTTGAGTTTTGCTAGTAACAAATAAGAGTATTCAGAAGCCCTGCTTGGGCCAGCACTGAGCTGCTCTAAAGCTGGCCAGGCAGCTCTGGCTATCAACATGCACCCTGCCAGAGCATCTTGCTTTGTCTCTGCCCCTCATCAAGAATTAAGCTCTCCCCTGTGTTATGATGGAAGAAGCAAGGAAGACCCGCCTTCTAAATGCAGAGCCCTATCAAGACTGAATGGAACTCCTGCTGTGTTCTTTTCACCTATTTCGAAGGGGACATTAGCAGCATACACTTTCTCAGAACACTTCTCCAGAGCTCTGGGCAATGTCGAGAGCCCCCAACCAGCCAGAGCAGAGAGATGATCCTGAGGAATGTTAAGAAAATCTACTTCCCCACTGATGGTGGACCTGCCAGTACCAGCTTTGAAGTTGGAAAAAGCCAGTCTCCAGAGAGAAGAAAAGATCTGTCCTTTTACTGAAAACTTCGGTGTGAAGTTCTTTTCCAAATCTATTTGTGATTTTCTACTGTGAATCCACAGAGACTAGAGGCATCACTGTCCTTTTCTCTTTCTGCCACAAAAGAGGGTTGAGTCCAGAGCAAGTTTCTGTTCTCTCTGAAATTCTATATTTCTCTTCCTTGGCACCTATGCCCCATGCCAGGGTTTGTTTGTTTTTAACTTGTACAGAGAATCCCGAGCATATAAGATGGTTAAAAGAGCTGTTCAGGGACTTCCCCTGGTGGTCCAGTGGTTAGGATTTTGTGCTCCCAATGCAGAGGGCATGGGTTCGATTCCTGGTTGGGGAACTTAGATCCCACTTGCTCTGTGGCATGGTGAAAAGAAAATAAAGAGCTGTTCAGGAATGGGGAGCATAGAGGCTCATATGCCCTCACCCACTGCCCTCCTTCTTAGAAATTAGGCATCTTACTCTCCATCAGTGGTGTCTTCCACATCGAGACTGACCACATGGTACCATATGGGATTGTCCCACTACAATTCCAGCCTGATGCTTTCAAGCCTTAACCTGGTCAATTTCCCTCTTGTCTCTACCAAAAGCAAAATAGAAGTGGGGTCGGGGGCAAGATCCATTAAGAGTGTCTGGAGGCTGGGCACTCCCTGCATCCTTCATTTGGAAGGAAGCTGAAAAACGTCTCTAGCTGGCCCTGATAAATGAGATAACTTTCACTTGGAAAATTTGATCCCTCAGTTTCAAAAAATGATCCCAAATGAAATGGTTGAGCAATCTGAGAAGTAACTTCTTGCAAGTTAGTAAGCAAACTGCCCCATCCCAAGCAGGGCCTACACTCAGTTCTGTATCCAAAACATTCCTCAGAAGAGCTCCATGACTTTCTGGCTGCCCTTCCTCTGAGGAGGAGGACCCTGGCATCCCAACCCCCACAGGTACTCATTCCTACTGGACAGCCTTCTGCAGGTTGCCATCACCAGGGAACCTTTGCTGTAGCTCTTCCACCATTAGCAACATCTGGGAAATAGTAACTTTCTTTTCAGCACAGAACCATTGGGGCCACCTGTGCAGATACCAGGCATCTTACACAAATTGGAGGTAAGAAGCATGGCTGGGTCCAAGACTTGGCAGCAGGACTTCCCTTCAGATTGTTCCAGAAAAAGTTACGAATTTCTCCAAAGTCCTTCATCTCTCCAGTGTGGGAAGCAGCCTGGTGTCCAGTGTGAGCTCTGTATTTACCAACCCTGGAGACCCCCTGCTGTCAACAATCCCCATGCACACCCCACCTGCTCCCATGTAACAGCTCAGAGAGTGAGTAATAAGACATTTTTGGATTAAAATTAAAAAAAGTATCCACAATTATCAGAGAAGGCTAAAGATAATTCTCCCTTTTCTAGCTGTGTTATCTGCATGAGACCAGATTTTCTGGATTTCCTTGTCCAAAAAACAGTACAACGAATGAATGGGAAAGCACATGGGAATTTGCAAAACTGTAATATAATGCCACTCTGCTCAGAGGGTCTCCCTAGGTGTCAAAGTGGTAAAGAATCCGCTTGCCAATGCAAAAGCCACAGGTGACACGGGTTCTAGTCAAGGGCCAGGAAGATCCCCTGGAGGAGGAAACGACAACCCTTTCTACTAACCTTGCTGGGAGAATCCCATGTACAGAGGAGCCTGGAGGGCTACAGTCCAAGGGGTTGCAAAGAATCAGACATGACTGAAGTGACTGAGCACCCATTCAATAATTTTTTTTAAGTGTAGTTATATTTCATGAAATATATTATGTCCACATGTAATGGTTTATTATTAGCTCTGTGAAAGTTGCTCAGTCATGTCCGACTCTTTTCCACCCCATGGACTATATAGTCCATGGAAATCTCCAGGCCAGAATACTGGAGTGGGTAGCCTTTCCCTTCGCCAGGGGATCTTCCCAACACAGTGATTGAATCCAGGTCTCCTGCATTGCAGGCAGATTCTTTACCAGGGAAGCCTCATTATTAGCTTTGTGTGCTGTGCTTATTCGCTCAGTCGTGTCTGACTCCTTGTGACCCCATGGACTATAGCCTGCCAGGCTTCTCTATCCATGGGGACTCCAGAATACTGGAGTGGGTTGCCATGCTCTCTTCCAAGGTATCTTCCCAATCCAGGGTTGAACCCAGGTCTCCCGCATTGCAGGCAGATTCTTCACCATCTGAGCCACCAGGGAAGTCCATTATTAGCTTTAGGTGAATTAATAAAGGCTTTTAAATTTCTCTATTTAAATTTCCAATCCAGTGAACATCCCACATAAACAAAAGCCCTTTGGGAGTCCATAATCATTTGTAAGAATGTAAAGGGATCCTGAGACAAAAACGTTTGACAAAAGTTGCTTTAAGTGCACCTTACGTTCTGAACTATCTCCACCTTATAGAAGAGGAAAGTAAGACAAAGATTTAAGGCCAGTTTAGGGCCACATGGTTACTGTAGTGCTGGGTATTGTGCCCAGATCTTCTAACTCCAGAGCTTGTATTTGTGACTGTAACTTTTCCCTTGAAATTAACCTTTGCTAAGACATTTTAACAGTATTAAAAAAAAACAGTCTTCATCATAGTCAACGGATTCTTCCTTCTTTACTGACTAGATGCGCGATCCTTCCTTATGTTTGTCTCTCAAGTGAACGAACTTGCAGTGTTTGCAGGACTGTCCGCAGTTCGGCTTTCGCTAGGACAATCGCGTTTTCGAATCTGAGTGGGCGACCCCTTGATAATTCCGCCGGGGAACAGAAACCTACAGGGTTCAAACGAGCACTCTCTCCAGACTGAGAGAGAGGCTCCCACGTTCCCAATTCTCCCACGCTGACTAACCTTTCACACCTCCCGGCTCCTGGACCCACTTTCGGACCTTCAGGGACGCTTCTTGGCTACTGACTGGCTGCGCTTAACAACGATGGGCGGGACGCGGCTCCGGATTGGACGTCAGAACCCCTTCTCCCCTCGCCCTCATCCCCCAAGCAGCGCCCCAAGAGAGAGGTGCCGGATCCAGAATCCAGCTAGGGCCTGGGCGGTGCGGAGTGCGCCGCCGCGAGAGGTACTGGTCGCTAAGAGCCAGGGCCTGCGGGGGGCGGGGCGCCCTGGGCACCCGGGATTGGCGTGCCTGCAGCCTTCTCCCGACGTGCACCGGGGCGCCGGCCGCTAACCCGGAAGGAGAAGCCGGGACTCTTACTATATGGTGGGGCGCTGGCGGTGTCGCTGTGGGGAGTGGGCGCTGCTCTCAGGTGAGGGGGCGTGGACGGGTTCGCGGGGGGTGGATTCTACTTTCTGATAAGGGCCATGGGTTTGAGCGTCAGCAGTGGTGCTTGAGGTGGGGACCTTGCTGGACATCCTAGGAAAGGAGCAGCCTCACCTCCCGGGATGAAGACGGGTGCTTGGTCCGGATCCAGGGAAGGAAACCTGGCTTTCCATTTAGTTTTATAAAATATATAAAGCATCTTTCCTTCCCACTCCCCAAGCTTAGTAGGCAAAGGGGAATAAGGACCACGTCGTCCTTTGGCTCCTCGTTCGTAAGGAATACAGGAGTTTGCTACGTTGACCCAAACGCTGGGACTGGGAGTAATGGCAAGTATTCTACGGGGACGCAGGAGGCTCTTGCGCTAGATTGTGTTACCTTTGTTACTTAGCTGCAAGTAGAAGGAGTGGCAAGTTACAGATGAACAAAAGGATAGAGCAGAGCTGCTTGGCTGAGAACGGGCAGATGCTGGTCAGACCTGGGGAGCTACTTCTGCTACTTGTGGGTGTTTCAGAAGGAGAGCTTTTTGAGTTGCTATCCGGCACCAAGGGCTGAAGAATGAGCAAGAAGGGATGGGAGTCTCGGCGGCTTATATACTTTTATCACCGGATTTGTGTTTTTTGTTTTTGTTTTTTTTTTTTCGGATTTGTTTTTTTAACATGCCTCTTGAAGTTTTAGAAAGTATTGAAGTATTAGTTTAAATGGGAGTGAAAATTGTGGAGCTAAAGCCTTGGAACAGTGTGTAACAATTCCTGCCTGGAATTGTTTAGACACTGGAAAGCCTTACAGGCTACTTTATAAATAGCAAACAACTGGATTTTCCCCGGAGATACTGGTGCTGGTACAGGTGGAGAAAATAAACTTCAGACGTGATTGAAAGGGCCCAGGAAATGTAGTTAGCGCTGCATGAGTAGCTGGGAGGGCCACTGACTCTATCCTTAGTTGGGTGACACACGGATCCATCTTCCAGATCATAGAGCTAAAATTAAGAACTTTCTCTTTTTCCTCCAAGGGCAGAAATGCTTCATTTCCTCCTGAGGAGTGGGGTCTACAGGGAGGAAGCTGATGGAGAATAGTAGCTGCTAGAAATTATTCCTTGAAGTCTAGGTTTTTGTGTTTGTCCAATGTTTTTAAGGAAAGTTACATTGGAAGCTTTCTAAATGCCCTTTAATCTTAGGGTTAGTGAAGTCGCTCAGTCGTGTCCAACTCTTTGCAACCCCATGGACTGTAGCCCACCAAGCTCCTCCATACATGGAATTTTCTAGGCAAGAGTACTGGAGTGGGTTTCCATTTCCTTCTCCAAATCTTAGGGTTAAGTGTATAGCATCTTGGGGGTCCTCAGACTTTTTACCCACCTCAGATATTTTTTAAGTCAGTTTATAGGTGTTTGTTTCTAAGTGGTGTGAGTCCCAAAAGAAAGGAGAGACACTTGCCCTCAGAGCCCTTGACTCACTCTTCTTGAGCCTGAGTGATGACCATTTAGTTACTGAAATATGGTCCTGAATTTGGCAAACTTTTCAAGGCCCTGGAGATTCGTGAGCTTTACTTAGTGTGTGGATTTCCTTATTGTCATCTTTCTTGCCCTTACTTTCGTGGGAAGATACTTCAGTGTATTTAATTTTGCTCCTATGCTGGGAATATACCAAATGCCTGAAATGAGAAGAGAAAAAAATTTTTTGTTTAATCTGAGGGGATTAATTGTTCACAGTGAGTCGACCTGCTCTCTTCAGTTACAGCCGTTAGCCTGCTTATATCCAGGATGTAATACATCAGTTGTTATGGAATTGGGATTTCCCACTTTTCAGTTCAGGGCCTTTGTGGTAGTGACTGCATCAGATGAAAAGTCAGAATGTCAGCAAGTGTATTATTTAATATGGCACCGCAATCACAGCATTTCCAGTTTGCTGGACTGTATAGCCCAGATTTGTCCTATATCGTGCAGCTTCATCTCTGCATGCAGTGTCTTGTTGTGGAGAGACCTTCTGATATTCTGGAAAAGATTGGGAAAGCTGTGTGCCCTGCTGATTTTGTGGTGTAGATGAGTTCCTCTCCTCCTGAAATGTTAGCCTTGTGTTAGCACAACATAAAGTAGAAGGAAACTCATTAACTGCTCTTCAAATGGTAAAGCAGAACTAATAAGAGAATGTGTTTAAAATTAATTGTGGGACTGTAAAAATGAGTGGGTGTGTGAATGGGCGTAGGGGGAGGACAGGGAGAGCTTAGAGATAGTCTCGTTTTCCCAGGAGCCAGGCTGGATCATTTGTTGGCAGTACATACTGGCTGAAGCCAGTTTTCATTTCAAGGTAAATTGGAAAGGGAAATTAAACCTTATTGTTCCGCCCTTAAGAGAGGAGAAGGAGGTGGAGGCAGCAGCCAGAGTGGATGCTGTTGAAGTGGTTCTAGGAGTAACAAGATTAGTGCTGTATTTTAACAGAAGGTGACATCATGGGCCCCTTTGGACTTGAGTAACCCTGTGCCTCAGCCTTCATGGTCCCCTTGTTGGAGTGGGCGATGTTGCTGCGCATGTAAACTGCCACATTGGGGGAAATCAGTGGCTTAGGCTTTAATGAATCTTTGCAAAGGAGCGGAAAACATCCTGAGTCGACCTGTGCGGCTCTGGGGTGCTTGGGCAGAAGTACAAACCGCATGTTGAGAGGAAATGATTAGAACCGTTGGCTTGGGTTCTGGAAACGGAATTAGCTAAGAGAAGGTCACAACTGGGCAACCCGCTCAGGTGCCCCTGGAACTCTCCAACTCAGATCTGCCTCTGGGGTCCTGGGTGTGCTTAAGCAAGACAAAGGGAGACAGGAGCCTCTGCGTTTGTGGGGTTTTGGTTTTCTCTAGACAGCCAGGAGGGGGCGATGTTAGGCTCAGTTAGAGAGCTGTGCTGTGTGGGCCCAGCAGTTCTCAGGCAGAAAGGTTTTACAGCTCAGCCTGCCAGTTCTGGCCGCCTGAGGTGACATTGTTGACCTGAACTTGTTTTGGCTAGAGGTGGCCCCTGGTTCAGAGTCCCTGCCATGGTCTGAGAAGGGAGGTAAATCCCTCAGGGCTTTTAGCTTGGCCCCCAGCTCATGTGTGTGTGGAGGCTCCCCCAAAAGCTCAGCAGGTAAAGAATCCTCTTGCAACAGGAGACATGGGTTTGATCCCTGGGTTGGGAAGATCCCCTGGAGAGGGGAATGGCAACCTGCTCCAGTGTTCCTGCCTGGAAAACCCCAGGGACAGAGAAGCCTAATGGGTTACAGTCCAAAGGGTTGCAAAGAGTCTGACATGACTGAGCGATGGTGTGCGGTAGCTTGTGTGGGGGGATTTTTTTGCTTCCTCTTAAATTTTACACAAGAGCAAAAAAAGTTGCCTGGATTTCCCCAGGGGGGTCGATTAAAAATTTTCAGGGTTTTGCCCTGGCAAAGAGAGGTGAGAGTAGAGGCATGCTAACAGAGACTGATCCTGAATCTCCTGTCTCTCATCAGATGTTTTCTTCCAATGGGCTTTTGGTGTAGGATGTTGGAGAACCAAGAGCAGGAGGTAAGCGTGTGATTTCCAGGAAACATCTGGGTGAAAGCTTGAGGGGCTCTGGGAGAGCCAGATACCGCTCGGTGGTGGTGTTCTGACAATAATGCCTTAGTGGTTCTGATGTGCTCAGAGTCAAGCGAGAAGAGGGAAATCAGTAGTGAAGGCATGACTGAGAAATGAGGTTCCATTTCCACTTTCTATTCATCGGAAGGTACTAGAATGGAAGCTTCACGAGGGCAAGGATTTTTGTGTTTTGTCCTTGTTCTGCCCCCAGTGCCTTAGCATGGTACCTGCCACATAGAGGGTGGTCAATAAATATTTGCTGAATTGAATGAATAAATGAACAAATGAGTGAACGTTGGCATTGAGTGGAATACTCTGGCCGCCCGTGTGTTGGAACCACCTTACTATGTGGCTGCGCTGAAGCTGAAGGAGCATTTCTTACCTCTAGGAGGTGATCACTGTGCGTGTTCAGGACCCCCGCGTGCAGAATGAGGGCTCCTGGAATTCTTATGTGGATTATAAGATATTCCTTCATGTAAGTGTATCCGACATTGATATTGGGATCAATATACCTTTCAGGGCTGAGGGCCAGTCCTGAGCAGAACCTGTTTATGGAGGTATTGACAGAAGAAAAGGAAGGAGGAGAGGAGAGAGAGCCTGGGGTCTGCCTGAGTTGTTTTCAGGCTGCTGGGTGGCACTGTGCTCTTCTTGGATCCCCTTGACTGGGACTGTGGCCTGGTGACTTGAGTCCTTGGTGAGAGGGATGACGGGGAGTTCGTGTGAACTTGAGCTTTTCCACCAAACCCTTTTCACATGCTTTCTCCTGTAGACCAACAGCAAGGCCTTTACCGCCAAGACGTCCTGTGTGCGCCGCCGCTACCGGGAGTTTGTGTGGCTGAGAAAGCAGCTCCAGAGAAATGCGGGTTTAGTGTGAGTTCTCTTACTTCCTTCTTGGGTCCGAGACCGGCTTCTTAGGTTCTTCCTTGGCAACTGGGGTTTACAATGAAGAAAACTTGGCAGCATGCCAGGTACTAAGGTCGCTGAGAAATGTGTTCTTAAATTATGTTTTCAAGTCAGTGAAAAAAAGTAATGACAGAGTTCTCATTTCTAATATTTTGACCTAACAAAGCCAAACAAATCTAAAGAACATTTTTCTTTTTTATATGCATAGGGCTAAACAAAGGTACTGCTGGCTGTGTGAATGTGCTTCACTGGTTATCAGGAACTTTTTAGCACCTGGACTAATTTGACACATGGTGTTCCTGTCCGTTTGATATGTAAAAATTGTGATTTCTTTTTTCCTTTCTTCTTTTTTGTGTAGAGACCTTTATCCAGAGTTACTACAGACTGAGAGCCTTAGGACAAGCACTGTTGTTCACTCCTCACCTACATGCTGCAGATAAGCCCTAAAACTGGAGGCAGTTTATGACAGTGATTCCAACACAGTGTGGTTACTGAGGGCTGTGGCGACTCTGTTGACGACCTAGCCAGTTAGTTAACATGTGGGATTGATGAGGCCACCGTCATAAGCCAGTCAGAACTTCCTCTGAACAGATCCTGCATCCTACAGTCTGGCCTGCTATTTCAAGCATGTGCCATGCCTCACAGGAGAGGCTAGGGAGGCTGGAAGAGTTTGTGGATAAGTTGCTGCAACCTGACTACTTTTAGAAAATTCCAAGCATGTGATCTTTCGGGAGTAGAGATGGTAGCCTTAATTTACACACAAGGACCCAGCATCCTCCATGTCTCCATGTCCAAGTATCTTCCTTTTGAAATAGTAGTTGATGGTGGGAGTGGGTTCTGAAAACAAGAGTGTCTAGCAGCATGGAGTTTGTAAGTCCTAGGCTTGGTTCAGATGCCAGCTCTGCTGCTTACTTACTAGCTGTGTGGCATAGGGAGATTTACTCAAATTCTCTATTTCCTCACCATTAAAATGGGTACGCTGACATCTTTCTCACAGGGTTTTAAGGAGGATAGATGAGGTTTGTAGACATTTAGCACAGTGCCTGACTCCAGGCGTGTCATCAGTCAGTGTTAACCCTCTGCCCTTGCCCTCTTATCAAATGCTATTTGTGTTGATTTGTGTCTCTTTTTAGGGGCTTTCCTTGATCAGGGACTGGAGTGACTGGGATATTACTTATCTTGGGTATGTGTTACGTTGTGTGATCTCACAGGCCTGTACCTGAACTTCCTGGCAAGTCAACCTTCTTTGGCAGCTCAGATGAGTTCATTGAGAAGCGACGACAAGGTCTGCAGCACTTCCTTGAAAAGTGAGTGGACTTGGAGGGCTGGCATTTGCCTCTGGGGGTGGCAGGGGTGTGTGCGCTGTGCAGAATGGCCCCCAGGAACACACAGGCATGTTTGTGTCAGATGCTTGTGCCCTCAGCACTCACTCACGCCAGGAGGCCTCAGAGGATGGGGCTGGGCCAGCTGCTGTGAGGCTGACGCTCTGCGCTCTTCTGCCTATGTCTGCCCCAGGGTCCTGCAGAGTGTGGTCCTCCTGTCAGACAGCCAGTTACACCTCTTCCTGCAAAGCCAGCTCTCAGTGCCCGAGATAGAAGCCTGCGTGCAGGGCCGGAGCCCCATGTCCGTTTCTGACGCCATTCTGCGCTACGCTATGTCCAACTGCGGCTGGGCCCAGGAAGAGAGACGGGGCTCCTCTCACCTGGCTGAAGGAGACCAGCCTAAGAGGTAACTGAATGCTCTTTTTTGAGACACCAGTGGCTAGGATTACTGTAACGTGGGCCAGTGAGGTGTCCATTGGTAGGGAAAGTAAGGTCATGGCATTGGTGGCCTTTCAGGAGGGCCCCTGTCATCCCATGCATGAGAGCCTTGGGTCTGTGCTGACTCATCCCTGGGAGATGACTCTCCTATTGCAAGCTGGGGAGAAAGAAAAAAAGGCTTTCTTATTTGTTTTGTTCTTTATGCTCTCCCCCTACCCCCGTTTTCCTTAGATAACAACTTTATTGAGATATATTCATATACATAAAACTCACCCTTTTATTTACAACTCAGTAGTTTTTGTTTATTCACGAGGTCATGCAGCCATCCGTCACCACAGTCAGTTTTAGAACAGTTTCATCACCCCTGAAGAAACCTTGTACCTATTAGCAGTGACTCCCCACACTCCCCAACCCCAGACCCTAGGCCTTGGTAACCACTGTCTACTTCCCGTGTGTGTGTGTGGCTTTGCCCATTCTGGACATTTCACACAGGTGGAGTCATACCTGTGGTCTTTTGTGACAGACCTCTCTTACTTGGCACCATTTCCCAGCGCATCCATGAGGCAGGGCATATCAACACTTAATTCCTTCCTGTGGCCAAATACTATTTCCTTGTATGAACAGGCCTCCCTTGTTGTCCGTTCACTTGTATTTGTTGATTTTTGTTTACCTGTTCATGCCCTCCTTTTCCCTTTCCCACTTTTTTCCAGTTGTTGCTTTCTCCCAAGACCCGGCCGGAGGAGCTCTCCCTCACCACCTCCTGGGGAAGAAAAGGATCAGTTCGAGGTGTGGGCTCCTGTGGTTGACTCTGAGGCTCCTCCCTTGGAGAGCCCCACTCTCCCACCCACCTCCTCTCCATCATGCTGTGGTTTTGCAAGACCTGATGAGGGAATCTCTGCTTCTCAGCCTGTGAGGAGAGTCCTGGGAGGGGACCATGCTGTGCCTTTGGATCCTGGTCAGTTGGAAACAGTTTTGGAAAAGTGAGCTCTCCTTGGAGCTCTGGGTTCTGCTCGGAGGTGGATGAAGGCGATGCAGGCAGGGAGACTTGCTCAGGCGGGGTTAGGCACAGGCTGGTGGTGGGAGGCTGGTCCGCTTCCTGTTTTACCATGGCCTCTGCTCAAGTTGGTTCTGTGGAGATTGTTCATAACTCCTCAGGCTTCTTCGATAGGGATAAGACACTGTGCAGGTGTTCGTAAGTTAAGCACAAGACCCAGGAGTTGTTGGTTCTGAGCCAAACCCCGAATTTACTCTCCTGGAAGCTGAATTTCTTTAGATGTTTGTTAATGGGTCCAGGAGCACTGTCTCAGGTGACTGGTTGGGGACCTGTAGGTGGCACATTTTAAGCTACCTTATCAGAGATTGCTCCAGCAGAAATGCTTGTGTTTCTGTTGTGTCATTGTGTTCCAACTGGCTATGTTTTTGCTGAAGTCCCTGGAGCACTGGTTTCTGGGTGGCTGGCCTCTTGCTACCTCCTTGCATGGACAGGGGGGTGAATATTTTTTCTCCCACCTCCTTGCTTTTCCTCCACTCAAAACCACTGAATGGAACGGTGCTGTGACTCCTGACATTGGGGTTTCCTGCGCATCCCAGGACCTCGGCCTGGCTGTATGGGGCCTGAGACCTGTGAAATAGCTTGTGGCCATCCACGAAAGAGAAAGGCTTGGTCACAGCCAAAGGACAGGGAACGATTCAGGGGGCTTTGTTTTGGAAAAGATACCCTGGACTGTCCCTGCCTCTCTGGTTATAAAGCCGAGATGGACTGTCTTCTCTGCAGGGTTAGCTGAGCTCCTTTCTTGTTTGAATCCTTTTCTTCTCCCTTAGTAACAGCTCCCTTTCCCCAGGGCTTCAGCCACCACGTGTCCCTCTGCTGTGTTGCGGGAGGCCGTCTGTTCAGTCCAGTGGGGTGCAGGGGCTTTGTTTCTGCCTGGAGAGAGGGCTCTGGGGATGGAGATGAGAACCAACACGCCTTCCTTCAGACAATGAGGCGTCATGCCCTCCTGCTGCCGTAATTCTCTCCTCTGAGAGCTGGAGCTGGAGGAGACGAGTGCCGCTGGCGTTCTGCTTATCTGCCCTGGCGTCTGTGTGTGGTTCTTCTCCATCTCGCCCGCCCCTCCCTCCCCTGGCCCCTGCACCCTGTCCGTGGGCTCTTCTACTACTCGCCTATGCTGTGGGACTGTCATGGCATTTAGTTCAGAGGCTTTGGCCTGAAATAAAATTCAAGTATTTAAGACTGTTGCTGCAGTTGGTGTCTAACAAGCTGTAGCGGTGGAGGAGGCATTGAGGGCTGGCGGTAGTCACTTTCATAAATCATGAATTTATCAGCGTGGAAATAATGGTTCAGAACTGTGCTCGGCAGCTCTCCTGCGTTGTGTGGGCAGCTCCAGTTCACCGCTGGAGGAAGGACTGCCTTCCAAAGAGGCAGGATCCAGCTCTTCTCGCAGTGATGGCACGAACCTTGTTAGGTGTAATTTACCTGATGCTGCTTCCATCCTTGCAGCCTGTCTGAGGTGCCAGGTGCTGAAAGAGAAATAAAGTTTGTCAACAGGCAGATGCCGAGCCCTGGCTGGGACTCATCTCTCTTCTCTGCCTGCCTCCCCTGGGTCTCTCTTTTATATGACGCAGCAGAGCAAGGCGAGGATAGAAAGCCTACAGAGGCAAATCCAAAATGTCAAAAGAAGTTCATTTAAAAGGGGAAAAAAACTCCATACACAGCCCTCACAAAAACCCGACAGATGCTAAGCTAATGGCATCCGCTCTGCCGATTGGTGGGGATGACTCATGAATATTAATGAGTCCAATGCTCCAAATGGTGCAGCTGTGAACCCAGCTGTGCTTGAAGCTCTCTGATCTCGAAACTTCCAGACAGGAGCCGGAGGTGGTCTGTGTCAATTCCCTACTCAGCCAAAAAACAGCAAGCTGGGTCGGCTTCTTCTGTTCACGCCTTTTCTTCCTGGAGTTGGTGCTCAGCAGCCAGTCCTGCCAGCAGGGTTGGCTGCTGGGACAGCAGGAGCCGGTCAAAGACACGGATGCGATCTTTCTGACTCCTGGTTTTTTTAATGATCCATTGTCAGCAATGCATACAGCAGGACCTCAGTTAATCTAAGGCCAGGCGCCGTCCCGCCGCTGTCTTGTGCAGAGTTGAGTGTAGGCCATGGAAGGAGATGTCCTATAGGGGGAGAGCTTTTCTAGTAACGTGGGCCTAGAGTTACCAGAAAGACAGCAGGGATGGGCTTCCTCCCCATCTCGGCAGCACCGTCTGCTGCTCCCCCGTCTTGCTCTGTCCTGGTGTGTGCGCGGTTGCTGCCGTGGCTGACAGCCTCTGTAGGGAGGATGGGGAGCTACTCGGGGCAGTGGCCTGCTGGGCTGTTTTGTAGAATGGAAATATGTTTTTGTTAGAATTTGGGTTTGAGGTAGGTTCTGTGTCTGACTTACAGTCACTGTACTAATTTTATTTTTTGCTTATCTCGCTTAGCATGTGGGACCTTAGTTCCCTGACCAGGAATTGAACCCTTGCCCCCTAGAGTGAAAGCACAGAGTCCTAATCATTGGACTGTTAGGGAAGCCTCTTGTCATCTTTCTTCTGACACTTACTTATGTGGCCCAAGTCTATTCATCTCCTGTAACACAGGATAAGTGATCCCAAAGTCATAGGTTTCCTTTTGTTTGGTGGGAGGAAGTGTGTGTGGGTGTGTGTGTAGGTGTGTAGGTGTGTGTAGGAGGAGGTGGGTTTTCTTGTGTGAAAATGAGTTTCATACACATTGTTTATTTGACCACGGTGCCCAATGAGGAGGGGGCAGGGGAAGTATGACCCTTATCTTCTAGGTGAGGACACTGAGCTGATCATGGTTTTTTAAAAGTATGTTTCAGGTAGAACTGTGGGAAGAGAACTCTGGGAAGAGATACTTCCCAACTTCTGTAAAACAAGATTCTTTTTCCCCCCAAAAAAAATCTTGAAAAAAAAAGCTGGGGACTTGCCTAGTGGGCCAGTGGCTGAGACTCCATGCTCCCAATGCAGGGGGCCCAGGTTCGATCCCTGGTCAGGGAACTAGAACCCACATATTGCAACTAAGAGTTTGCCTACTGCAACTAAAGATCTCATGTGCGGCAGTGCAGATGGGACATCCTGTGTGCGGTACGGCCCAAACCAGGGATAGCTAAGTCCTCCACTGTTCAAGGAGAAAAAAACTCCCCCACAGATCTTTTCAGAGTTGTTCTCAGAAATCCTCCACACTCCAAAGTTCGCTCACCGCCAAGGCCTTAGAGCTACACCGCCTAGCCCCAGGTGCCTCGTACCCGCTCCCATAGCTTTGCTTAGGAGGTGACTATGACTTTAACAGTCTGAGTGGACAGTAAGTTTAGTTCCATGTTTGTGAATTTGTTTACATGCTCTTGCTGAATATTCTTAACACCCAGGAGTGGGGAGGGCAGTGGACCGGGAGGATGAGAGGTTGGAGGTAGGAATGGAAGCAGCCCAGCCCCCAGCCTGCCTCACGGGGATGTCTCACTGAGCCGGAGTGGCGTCTGCAGATTTATGTATGAGCAGCCAACTGAGGCACCGCTGAAACCAAGCTGAGGAGCCTGCAGGGCAAGCTCGGGACGCCTGGGCACTGATCCTCAGCCACCTCCCCAGGCAGCCTTCTGCCAGCAGAGACTGGCTCTGTAGGGAGAGTGTCACCTGGCTCGAGGTAACCCTTCTTTGAGCTGGGGATGAGTGTCCCTCTTCCTGCTCTGTTTACAACTGTACCTTCTTTGCTGAGGGGTTTTTCAATCTGCTGTGAAACCCCCCCCACCCCCACCATGTTCTCGCATCTTCATCCTGCCCCAGCTCTTCTCTCCAAGGAACAGTTGTCAGCTGCTCCCGTGACCAGGTGTCCATTGGGCTCACCAGCGGGGCAGCAGGAGAAGTAACCCATGAGGACAACCGCTTCCCCCTCAGTAACGGCTGGATTTGGAGTTGGAAGGCTGGAACCTCAAACGTCAAGATAAATAAACTTGGACCGTTTATGCTCCAGAGGGTGAAAAGTGCTGCGTTTGTAGGAGACAGCGCACCTGGCTCAGTGGGCAGAGTCAGTTTGCTCCCTTCTGCTCAGGGGAACCCAGGTCCGCTTCCCCCAGCAAAGGAGGAGACGGGCGCTGACATGGCAGCGAGGGAGGTGTGTCGTAAGTGGCGAGTCGGGGAAGCGACTGTGAGAGTAAAGGAGCGCCCGAAGGCCTGCAAGGGCTCCGCCCCGGGGAAGGGCAGGAGCAGGAGATGCTTCTGTGGTCTGTGGAGTACCAGTCCTTACCTGCGGCTGTTAAAGTCACTCCTTCCTATTTTCAGCCTGCTCGACTTTTTCTTTTAAACAGCCTTTCGAAGGGGCCAGCTAGTTAGAGCCTTTTTGTGTGTGTTGTAAGTGTTTCAGGCTTTTAATGCTCCAGCCCCGTGTGTGTCCCTTCCCCTGGTGGCCTGGTTGGCGCGGGAAACCAGGCCCACCAGCAGCCTGACCCGAATCCCTCCAGCAGAAGGCCAAGAATAGTGAGAGCCTGCAGCGGTTTGTTGGAGGCAATGTAACCTGCTTGCAAGCTACAAGACTTAGATATATTCTACCAATTAGGGCACATCTGTTAGCAGTGTTGAAAGGCAGGCACTGTCTCTTTAAGAGCCATCCCACTCCTCTCCTTGAGTGATGAGGGCTGGGAACACAAGGGAGTCAGATGCTGATTAAACAGTCCTACTGCTGAGCTCTGTTAGAAAATTACTGTAATTATGATCTAGTCCCAGCAGAGGGATGAGTTCCAATCCTGCTAATAACCCTTCCAGGTGCCTCAGATTCGGGGCCCATGGGAGGCAGCGTGGACAGGGCTCTGGCTGGCCCTTCAGTCTGCCCTCTGCAGGCAGAGACAAAGGTCCTGGACCCCTCATCTTCTTTTGGCCTCCTGAGAAGGTGATGGGTTTTGGTTGTGTTTTTATTTTTTGATTCTTCACAGAGCTCCTGGGAGCCATTCTGTAAGAGAGGACTTTCCCCTAAACTAGCACGAAGGATCAGGAAAATCATAGCCTTAAGATGACTGTCCTGACCCCCAACTCTGCCCAGGACGAGCAGTCGGCACCGCACCAGCCCCAGACCAAGCGCAGGGATCCAGCGTGGGCCCTCACACCGCCGCGGATTCTGTGCCAGTTCTGGGAACCTGGGCTTCTTGCTCTGAAATAGTATACAGGGTTAAAATTCAGTCCTGATTGAGACTTTCAGGGCACCCCTTCTAGGTTTCTGCTACAGAAACAGGAAAAAGGATAGTTACTACGGGACTCACTGTGGTGCAGCTCTCTGAATCAGAAAGCGCCAGTATATTCTTTCGAGAACATCACTCTTGTGGTGCGGTTCCGCGGCAGTGCAGGTGAGCAGATCTCCATGTTCCTGTTGCACATGGGGGCTGGCTTGCTGGTTTTTAAACCCTGAAGAATTCATGACAGTTATACTCTGTCCTTCCAACTTCTAAGCCTCTCCCTGTCACTAATGTAGTGGCTGAAGTGCAGCCTTTTAGAAGACAAGGCAGTTTCTCTTACTTGGACCTAAGCAAATCCATATGCCTTGAGACAGTGGTTCTCCACCGGGGTGGTTTTATTCCCAGGGCACATCTGACAATGTCTAGAGACACTCCTGTCAGAAAGGGTGGAGGCAGCTGGGGGGATCAGTACTGGCATCTAGTGGGTAGAGTGGCTGAACATTTGACAGCCCCCTAAACATAAAATTATCTGGTCCCAATTTCAGTAGTGCCACGCTGAGAAGCCCCGTATCAACAATGAAGCAGTAAGCGATGAGTCGCCTCCACTGCACTGCTTGGGAGATGTGGAAGAAGTGATCCCAAATCTCCAGATGCCAGGTGCTTTCTTGGAGGTGGAGTATATTAACGATAGGCTGAGCAGGGTGCCCACTGTGGGCGGCATCCAGGAAATGTAGGTGGTGTGCATGTGCCATGTCGGTGATTCAGGGCAGAGCAATGCCTGCGCCTGACTGTGGTTCAAAGGGAGCTGTTTGTAGCCTGTTTTCTGTTCCATGATCGCATGTGGGGGATAAAAGGTGTCCAGCTGCTCACCATCAGGCTAAGAGGATCTGCAGTGGAACCAGATGCCTTCTTTGAGGACTTGCACTAGAAACCTCTTGGAACTCACTCCCATCGTGGGAGGCAAGGAAGTGGCATAGTATTGCCCGGTGCCACAGAATGCTTCCCTCGGTGGCACTCTGCCAGGTGGTGGGGTGGCAGGCCGTGATGGGCCCCGTGAGGGAGTGAACACACACAGCTGCCGACGGCTGGCCACTGCCGTGAGCAGCTTGATGCCAGAGACACCAGGCCTCTCAGAACAGCCTGGGCATCAGGAAATGAGAGCCTGGTTGGCAGGGTTTGCCTAGAGGCCAGCCCTGCAGGGGAGAAGGAATGTCGCCAAGCATTGTACCAGGAGAACCAGTTCATCTCTCTATCTGCTGCCCACTCCCCTGGTGACTAGATAACCTATTTTGGCATATTTTTAGGGTGACCACTCATCCCTGTTTACACCTACAATTCTGGCATCCTTATTAGTAATGCCACCTTTCATTTCCAAAAAATGTCACTATTTAGAAAATAAATTACATAGTCTATTAATTGTACTTTAGTTTCCTCAAATACTATAGTTTTTTAGGGGTGGGAGCATTATATTTAGAAAGGATTTTGGTACAAAATAGGCCACATCTTAAAATATATCATTAATTGAATCCCAAGAGTAGCAAAAGGGTAGTCAGTTCATACTAACTTAAAAAAAAAAAAACAACCAAAAACAAAAACATGTTTTCTGAGCAGTTAATTTTTGATAGGAAAACAGGGAGAATTAATTCAAATCCCTTGAAGAAGAAAAGTCTCTTTTTAGTTTTTTTTTTTCTTTTTAGTTTTAAGTTTCAAGCTTCCTGCCCAATCTCTGTAAATTCTAATGGGAAATGAAATAGCTGGGCAGAAGAGAGGGGAAGCAAGGGACTAGGGTAATCCACAAATGAGAAAATTAGTTTGAGTCACTGGGCTGTGTAACAGGGATAATCCTCTATGCAGACAGCTGCTTTTTCTAAAGTCAGCTCTACAGAGTCTGCTGGTGCTCTGGGAATTAGCAAATCAGTGCCACTCAAGATTTATCCTCACAGAGTCGCTCCTGGTGGGGAGACCGCAGGGAGAGTTTCCTTTTGGCCAGAGATTAAAGCGCCTCTGTCCCTGGTGTCCAGGAGTTTTGTTCTCAAGATGAGAAGGGGAAAAAGAAAGAACATACGAACATACGTTCGTTCCTTTTCTTTCTTTTCTTCCTTCTCTTCAACTCCCTCATTCTCAGACTGATTTATAAAAGCAGGACTGTCCCACCTCCTGCCCCCGTGCAGGCAGGGGCTTTGTGACGCCAGTGCGTTATCATTATGTGGTTGGTGTGGAATGTGGATTTTGGGAATGTGTCACCGGGGTGTCTTGCCACAGCAGCAGAACTGGAGTGATTCAATTAGCAGTGCAGCAGACCTCGATTTTCAAAAGTTCCTTATGTCATTTCCTCTTTAACAGCAGATTGTGTGTGATTTTTGTTCATCTTTCACATCTTCAGTTTTGCCATTTGAAAAGACTAACTACATTTAAGGTGGTGCAAATGAGCAAGTAAAAAAAGTTAAATGCGCTTTTAAAAAAGTTAACACTTGAAATCTAGGCTATTCCTTACATAAAGTGAAAGTGGCTCAGTCGTGTCCACTCCTTGTGACAGTCCATGGAATTCTCCAGGCCAGAATACTGAAATGGGTAGCTGTTCTCTTCTCCATGGAGTCTTCCCGACTCAGGGGTCGAACCCAGGTCTCCCGCATTGCAGGTGATTCTTCACCAGCTGAGCCACCAGGGAAGCCCAAGAATCCTGGAGTGGGTAGCCTGTCCCTTCTCCAGGGGATCTTCCCCACCCAGGAGTCAAACCGGGGTCTCCTGCAGTGCAGGCGGATTCTTTACCAGCTGAGCTACCAAGGTATCTGTTCCTAACAGGAGGGATGACACTGATTTGGTTCCACTTTGAATGGAATCAAAAGTCTGGGTTTAGGGAATGAGACTGAATAGGAGTTCTCCTGTCTTTTCCATTTTTATTCACCAGAGGGAAAAGATATAGTTGGTTTTGAATTAAATACAGATTTCTAAGAGACAGACCATCATGTCAGAAAATTTAATATTGAGGTAATTGTAAAACAGTGTCTACGCTGTTTTGCTATATGGATGACAGAAGAAACACACTGGAAAAATGTATTTTTAATGAAATGTAGCTGAAAGATTGCTTCCAGAGCATTTAGTATTCTCAGATATCAACTTGGATGATGCAGGCCGAACTGTACCAATCTCAGGTCAGATTATCCAGTGGATGTTGGTAAGTTCTGTGTTAATTATTATTTATCTGTAAAGATATTTATACAGATATTTATCTGTAATGGATATCCGTACATTTGCTTCTTAAATACAGGATTTTAGCTTTCTTATTTTAACATAAAATCAAGGAAGGAAAAAGGTGTCCCACTTTGTGCCCTCTGCCCTCTCGAGTTTCATGTGCTAGTGCAGTTAGTGGCTGTTCAAAAGCCATCCTACATATAATGTGGTTCGTTAAGTGCTCTAATGCCCCAGTTATCCAGTTAGTCACAGGCAGTAAGGTGGGGGTTTGGTTAGTGGAGTCAAACAGAGAAGCAGTAATCTGATTAACCAGTTGCTTTCTGAGACTGTTGGCTAAGATGGTGGCTGTGGAATTGAGCAGATCTGCTAGATGACGTTTAGCTTCAGGCAGACTGTAGGAATCCACTGCTTTCTCCTTCACAGAGAATGCCCTTTGTTTGTAGATGGTCTTGAACTTGCTGTATCTTTTCCAGCATGTAACAAGGTCAGGAACGGCCAACTGGCTATAGACCAGATTCCCAGTTGGTCCACTTGTTTCTTTTAGGGCGAGTCTTTCTTCTTCCTCTTTTGCAGCGAGGATGTGAGCGTGGGGAGGTAGATGGAGGTGCCAGAAGACCCTTGTAGTTTGGCGGATGATTTCCTCAGGTCTGCAGGTACAGAAAGGACTATCGCGGTGAGGGGGCTTTGTTTTAAAGGTCATGCCACCGAGTGTCCCCACCTGTGCAGAGTGGAGAAGCACCTGACCTCGCTCCTCTTTATACCTCTTCTGACCCTGGCCCAGATACCTCCTCTTTCTCTTCCGGTTTCTCCTTTTCTGCCTTTCCTTATGGAACAGTGGTGGTACAATGGTATTCTCTTCTTTTAGCCACCCAGCCTTCCGGACTTGGGACTCTGAGGATTCTCCACAGAGGAAGCAATTGGGTAGAGTGGTTTCTGTTTGCTCCTTCTGTTAACCACTTCAGAACAATGCCCATTGTCTTTACCTGTAGGTTGGGATTGGTGCAAATGTTCCTAAAACAGAAGGCAATTGGTTCCCTTTGGTTCATCTGCGCATCTGCTGCCACCTAGTGGTTGCTTCTCCTTTGGCACCCTGTGTAAAGTTGAGGGGCTGTCACGGACAGTTCTGTAGTGCCTTTTATCTCTGTCTCTATTTTTTCCCCTCCCAGACCTAAATTGTCCTCTTTTTTTTTTGGTCCTCTTTTTTTATATCTTTATCCATCACATATACACAAAGCTTCCTTTTGTTTTACTCCTGGGTCAGAAAAATCTGGAAATGAATAGCTGGCATAGGACCTTTTCAGAAACCTGGAATCCACTAACAACATCCCTGTTTGTTCCCAGTTTCTCTCTTTGGTGACATGAAGTAGTATCTTACTGCAGGGCTATGAGATGGCAGGGACAAAGGATACTGCCAATCCAGGACAGCTCTGAATAGGAGAAGCTTTGAAGATGAAATTTCCTTAGCTGCTCAGTTGCCCATCTCTCAACATTTCTTGTGTAGAGGGTCAGGCATTAATAATAACTAAACCTTATTGAGCCGTTACTATGTGCCAGATGGTGTCCCAGGTATGTTACACTTATTAACTCCTTTAATCTCTTAATGACCCAGTGAGATGGAGTATACCCCTTCTAAGGTGAGGAATTTGTTTCCAGGCTGATCCCAGAGTTTCTTTTTTTTTTTGGCCACCCCACATGGCTTGCGGGATCCTAGTTCCCAGGATTGGGAAACCAGGGATTGAACCTGGGCCGGCAGTGAAAGTGCCGAGTCCTAGCCACTGGACTGCTAGGGAAGTCCATCAAAGTTATGTTCTTTTTTTTTAAACAAAAATTTTAAAAATTATTATTTATTTATTGGTTGTCCTGGGCCTTCTTTGCTGTGCACTGGCTTTAGCAGTTGCAGCTCGAAAGCTCTAGAGTGCAGGCTCAGTAGTTGCGGTGTACAGGCTTAGTTGCTCTGAGGCAAGTGGAATCTTCTGGGACCAGGGATTGAACCGGTGTCCCCAGCACTGCAAAGTGGATGCCCATTCACTAGACCATCTGGGAAACCCTCAAAGTTATGTTCTTAGCCATTATGTTTTGCTGCCTCTTCCAGGCACAGACACCCTGAGTGCTAGCCCCAGGAAACAGGGCTGCGTAGACACAAGCCTTCCCCACAGCACTTCCTCAGCCTGCAGGACACTGGGGCTGGTAATTGAGGCCCCAAAAGGAACTCTCCAATGTGCTGACTCCAAGGACGTGCTTTTGGCCCTGTCTCATTTCAGACAGAGTGAGCACAAAAGATAAAAATAACCAAGTAGGTGGGCTTTCGTTTTCTCTCGGGCTGTTCCTTCCCATGTTGTTTGGAGGTGATAAGAATGCCCAGAGCCAGCATTTTGATCCCAGTTTACAAAAAGAAACACAACTCCATCACACGGGGTAAAGAACCAAATCAGAAGTTTATTTGTGCTTTTGAAACCAGCCAAAGCAACCAGCAATTTCTTCCTCCAAAGGCTTCCTTCTCTCTCACCTTCTCTGAGACAAGCCTGTGGAAAAGGCAGAGGTGGGTGTGTGGACACGTTTAGCAATGGCTCAGCTGTGTGGAGGCAGGTTTAGTAACAGGTCGGCTGAAGAGGCCTCTTCTCACTTGTCTTACGGTGGTTTACGTTCACTGTGCAGGGGTGTCAGTGGCTTGGGTCTCTTCTCTAAAGAGAAGAGGTGGTGGTGGTGGTGGTGGGCTGGCAGGGGTAGAGAGTGGGCTCTCCGTTTCTTCATAAAGGCAGGGTAGAGAGAAGGATGCGTGTCCTAAACGGGGAAACACACATAAATCTGCTTTTATGATTCGAAACATAGAAGATATAAAAGGGTGTAGAGTAAAAAGTGTCTCCCTCCTACCCTGTCTCACAGTCATGTAATTTCTCTGTCGTTGGAGGCAAACAGTGTTATCATCATCTTTCTCCTTCCAGTGATATCTCATACAATCTCATACATATAGAAGCAATGAGACTCCCTTTTTTACACAGATGGAGCAAATTAGACCTACCTTTTACTACTTTTTTTTTTTTTTAACTTACCTACATATCTCAGAATGTATTCCATAGGTGTGGAGCGCTTTTTTTTTCCTTACTGTTGCATAGTTTTCAATTCTATGAATTACTACAGTTCCTTGGGGAGGTCTCTATTGAACGTTTAAGTCATTTCCAGTGGTTTGCTATTACAGGTAACCTTGTGTGCATATTATTTTGCCTGTGTGCAAGTGCACCTGTAGGATAAACCCCTAGATGTGGAATTGTTGGGTCAAAGAGAACGAGGAGAGAAACAAGTTTGTCATTAAGTAAATGACAGAGTGACGTAGGGAGAATTTATTTAGATTTGAAGAGAAATTCCAACTCTTCTGCATTCAGGGCCTAGAAATGGAGTCCTCACTGGGAAAGTCATAAAGTCAGACCTTGAGTGAGAGGCGCAAGCTGGCGCCTCGTGATCGTACAAGGGCATTAGAGAGTGAGAGCTCTCCTTATGCAACGTCCTAAATGCGCAGCTAGGACACTGCTGCTGCCACTCGAGTGGCCCTGGTCTGGAAGGTCCCGAGGCCCGTCACTGTCACTGTCACACGGGCCACCCCCCACCCCCAGCAAGAAAGGCAGCTCCTGCTTCAGGTTGGAAGATGGAGCCCTGGTGTCCTCCACCACCATCCTAATTCTAATCATGTGTTATCCCACCCAAAGCGCGCACGCACTCTGCTGCTTAATGTGGTATAATGTGGTTCTTGCTCATAAAATGCAACCCACAGTCTTTTTGTTTAGTTGCTAAGTCATGTCTGCCTTTTTGCAACCCCATGGTCTATAGGTCCTCTGCCCATGCAATTTCCCAGGCACAAGCACTGGAGTGGGTTGCGATTTCCTTCTCCAGGGGGTCCTTTCGACCCAGGGATTGAACCCATGTCTCCTGCATTGGCAGGTGGATTCTTTCCTGCAGAGCCATCAGGGAAGCCTGTATTATTACCTGAAAGTTAATTTGATTATGTTCCATAGGAATCCTTATACTGGATTCCTAATCTTTGCCAATCATATTGCAATACATGGGCATTTGGGGGAAATGTTGCCCGGGATTTGAGAGCTGTGGATAAAGAAACCCAGATCCATCCTTGTGGCAAACATTCCTAATTGCTCTCCAATATTTATTCTCTCCTTTTAAATTTACTAGTGCCTCTCCTCCTCCCGACCACTCCACTTTTATGCTGGATACAGGTTCTACCTAGAAGAAACTTTCTTTGTAGCTTGGGGTGTCTGTATATCCGAGTTCTGACCAATGGGATATAAGCAGAAGTGGCGTGTGCAACGTATCTGAGGTGTCCTTAGGAGAGAGGTGCGTGTCTCCTTTCTCTCTCCTGTTGGGTAGGAAACTGACATGATAGTTGAAACTGGAGCATCCATCTTGGGCCATTAGGTAACCATGGCAATGCTGACCACATGCAGTGTGGCAAAAAGAGAAGGTACCTGGGACCTGAGCACCTTGGATTACTTACCTCCAGATTCTTACAGAAGAGAAAAATAAATTTCTGTGTTAATTAAATCACTGTTATTTTGAGTTTTCTGTCACACGTTATTGAATCTAATCCTGACTGACAGTCCCCCAATTTAGGAAAAACAATTACAGACTTAGCTTCTTTCAATGGTAAATTACTGTCATCGCTTTTGGAAATGAAGAAAAGTTACTTCACTGGCAACTCTCATCCTTCACAGAGAAATGAAGGCATGGCCAACAAGTCTATTGGCATGGTTCTGATACCTGGGCTTCATCTTTCTTCCACTTCAAAGGCAGTGGTGAGATAGTCCTTTGGAACAATCCCAATGAGGCTGTTCAGTTCTCCGACCCACCAGCCATACATACTATATTCCTGAAAAATGAAAAGAGGGTGGTTTTGGTTGGAATTTAGTCATGCTTCTGTTAATCTTAGGTAATCTGTTAATGATCACATTGAGAGTCTGTTGGGTGGTTTCTTTGTTGACACTATCAGTACAACTCATTAAGACTCCTGATGGGATTGCTAAAAGTTATCTGGGGCTTGCCTGGTGGCCCAGTGGTAAAGAATCTGCCTGCCAAAGCAGGAGACACAGGTTTGATCCCTGATCTGGGAAGATCCCCCATGCTTCGGGCAGCTAAGCCCAAGTGCCACAGTTATTGGGCCTGTGCTCTAGAGCCTGGGAGCTGCCACTGCTGAGTCCACATGCCACAGTTACTAACGCCCAGGCGCCCTAGAGCCTGTCTCATTGCACACTGAAACTGCAGAGTAGCCCTGGGTTCCCACAACTAGAGAAAAACCTTCACAGCAGTGAAGACCCAGCACAGCCAAAAATAAATCAATAAAAAATTATTTGAAAAGTTCTCTAGAAGAAAGCAAGCAAACTTGGTGCCATGGCTGAACCTGAAGAGCATGTCTTCTACCAAGCAGAGTGGAACAGCTTCTTTGGGGAAAGCTGGGCACACCCCAAAATGCCAGAGCACTAAAGTATGCAGGGAGTCAGGTCATAGTTCAAATCAATATTTCCCAAGCTTCTTCCATGTGCAAAGTGCTATTTGAGTTCCCATGAGATGGGTGAGAGTCAGAACACTGCCTGCTCCCCAGGAGTTCACAGCATAGAGTAATGGGCTTTGGAGTCAGACAGACTGGGATCTCATCCCTACTTGGTCATTTAGTAGCCATGTGACCGGAGGGTCTCCTGGCTTTAACTTCCTCTTCTGTAAGAGTTGGGATAACATCACCCCTCCCCTCTGTGGTGGGAGACATAAGTGATGCCGCCAAAGTGAAAATAATTCAGTGTCTGATACATAGTAGACGCTCTGAACATTAGATGCCTCCCTTGGAATAGGTGGGAGGTTGACAAGCACGTCAATAATAACAGGCAGGACATGATAGGCAGGGAGGGGGCAAACAAGAAGGGGATTGAGAGGGTTTAAAAGAAGGGCAGTGCAGGGTTGCGAACAGAGCTCCTGGAGTACAGAAGAGCTGCTCAAAAGCACAGTGGCTGAGGGGCGTTACAGAACTACTGCAAGCATGGACATGCCTTCCTTCTTTTGAAGGAAGACATTTAGGAATACATGGGAAGTGCATGTGTTCCACTTCAACTGGATCTATCTTTTGCCCAGCTGACTGCTGAGATCTAGCAGAAAAAGAAAGAAAACCAAGTTTCTGACACAATAAAATTCTGGGTCAGCTGATTATCTTTTTGTTTCTTTTAGTGGGTCTCCCCTCTTCCAACTCTGCCTCTCCCCTAACTCTCAGCAGCTGACCTCTTTTCTACCTTCAAAGAGAAAAGAGAAGCTGTCAGATCCATCAAACTTCAGCCACCAAAACAGGAACTTACCTGTATTGACAATCACTCTTCTGTTCAATTAAAGTGGAGGAAGCGTCCCTCCCCTGGTTATGCACTTGTAACTCTCTGCTTTGTTTCTTAGAGACCAGGTTCTGAGAAGTCTGATGCCTGCCTCTAATGTAAATGGCTCCTTCCATCAGCACTGAAGTGCACTCAGGTTTCTTTTGTCTTTGAAAACAATTATTAAATAGTTCCTACCACATGTCCGCGGACTTCCCTGGTGGCTCAGTGGTAAAGTATCCACCTGCCTATGCAGGAGATGTGAGTTTGATGCCTGGGTCAGGAAGATGCCTTGGAGAAAGAAATGGCAATCCACTCCAATATTCTTGCCTGGGAAATCCCATGGACAGAGGAGCTTGGCAGGCTATATATAGTCCGCCGGGTTGTAAAATAATTGGATACGACTTGGCGACTCCACCACCACCACATGTCTACTTCCTATTTAGACTAGCCTATCTATGCAAACTGCCAATTCACAGTCAAATTTATTGAAAGAATTTATTTCATTTACTGCCCCAACTTCTTGCTTTCTCTTCACTCTCTGAGCCACTGTAATGTAAATGCTTCTGCCTTCATTGCTCCACTTACGCTTCCTGCTGCTGCTGCTGCTGCTAAGTCGCTTCAGTCGTGTCCGACTCTTTGCGACCCCATGAATCACAGCACACCAGGCCTCCCTGTCCATACCAACTCCCGGAGTTCACTCAAACTCACGTCCATCGAGTTGGTGATGCCATCCAGCCATCTCATCCTCTGTCGTCCCCTTCTCCTCCTGCCCCCAATCCCTCCCAGCATCAGGGTCTTTTCCAATGAGACAACTCTTCGCATGAGGTGGCCAAAGTAATGGAGTTTCAGCTTCAGCATCATCCTTCCAAAGAAATCCCAGGGCTGATCTCCTTCAGAATGGACTGGTTGGATCTCCTTGCAGTCCATGGGACTCTCAAGAGTCTTCTCCAACAGCACAGTTCAAAAGCATCAATTCTTCGGTGCTCAGCTTTCTTCACAGTCCAACTCTCACATCCATACATGACCACCGGAAAAACCATAGCCTTGACTAGACGGACCTTTGTTGGCAAAGTAATGTCTCTGCTTTTTAATATGCTATCTAGGTTGGTCATAACTTTCCTTCCAAGGAGTAAGCGTCTTTTAATTTCATGGCTGCAATCACCATCTGGAGTGATTTTGGAGCCCACCAAAGTAAAGTCTGACACTGTTTCCACTGTTTCCCCATCTATTTCCCATCAGTCCTCAAGTTCTGTCAGTTCTCTTTCCAAAATATCACTGGACTCCATCCACTTCTCTCTATTTGCATTGGCAACGACTTAGGGTCATGTCACTGTCCCCTCTCCTGAAGACTACAGAAGCAATATCCAAATTGGTTTCTGTATCTCCATTCTTATTCTCCAATCTACTCTTCATTCTGTAGCCAGAATCTTTCTAAAAGGCACATTGATAATATCACTGCTTTGCCTAAAACCTTTGAGTTCCACTGCCTATTGTCAACTTCTTAAAAAGATGGACAAGACCTTGCATGAACTAGTCCCACTCATTGTCACGTATCCCCTAGATCTAGTGAGCTCTTAGTAAAACAGGGTTTGTCTCTGCTTCTCCCCTGGGCCTCAGGCTCTCACTGTGGAGCCTTTCCTGTGCCTGTTTAGCCTCCACTTCCCCCCTCCCTTCCGGGGGGCTCACTCCTAAGCAGCCTTCAGATCCAGCTCCTAACTCTCTCTGGCCTCTCCAGAGACTCCTTGCTGCCACTCTGTGACTGAGCGGGGCCCCAGCTCTGTGGTCCACAGCGCTGCGCTCTGCGCTTCTCCAGAAAAGAATTCATCATGCTGCCTTGTATCTGCCGCCCTTTGTCTCAGTGCCAGTCACTAGGTGGGAAGTTCTGTGAGAGCAGAGACCTTGATGGTTTTGTTTGCTCTTGTATTCCCACTCTCAGCATGGTGCCTGCCACAGAATGGGACCCAAAAAACCTTGTTAAATGAGGTTATGAAGGGACTTCCCTGGTGGTTAAGATTCCTTGCTCCCAAAGCAGAGGGCACAGATTTGATCCCTGATCGGAGAACTGAGATCCTACGTGCCTCGCAGCCAACGACAACGACGAAAAATGAGATTATGAAGAAATGGAGGGGGTGCAGTGGGAATACACACTCTCAGTTGAGCAAATTTAGTTACAGCCAACTCCAAGATCCTCCCTGGTGACTGCGGCAGGAAGCGAGCAACCGCCTTTAGAGAGAGTTTCCCAAATGGCTCCCTGAATCCCATGAAGACGCCATAAGAAGTGAGACTACTGAGCTGATGCTAAAAGGAACAGGGTATTAGCATTTAAAAATCAGTCTTAAATAAATGAATGTGTCCGCCTCCTTCCCTCACGGTCCCTGCTGCATCTTCTCGTTGCCCCCTTCCCTGGGAGGGAGGCCAGCTTCCCCTTACAGCCCGCACTGCTGTATGGGAAATTACCCAGAATTCCTCAGCCTATGCCTGTCAGGACATTCTATTTTAAAATTATTATTTTTTGGCCACACCATAACGCTTGTAGGATCCTAGTTCACCAACCAGGGATTGAACCCAGGATACAGCAGTGAAAGTTGCAGTACTAACCATTGGACTACCAGGGAACTCCTATGTTAAAACATTTTTAAGCTCCTCTTGATACAGTTATGCTGCTATTTCCCAGCACTGAAGTTAGGGCAGTTTCTGCCTTAAGGTTCCCTATAGTGTGGCCTCCCACTAGCATGTTGCTGCACTGGCCATGTCGACCAGGGTCCTGTTGTGTGGAGGGGAACGCATGCTCTGTCTTAGAAGTTCTAGCTTTAGCTCTTCTGCTGTCTCACTGGAGACAGTGGGCACCGTGTTGTCTGACAGTCATTTGAGCAGTCAGCTTGCTTACACAGGTGTGAGGTGTGGTCTTCTACCTGCCAGATGCTGCCGCCTTCATCACCTGAGGGGCTCAGCGCGGGCATTCTCTCCCCAGGGACCATTCAAGACTTCTGGGTCTGACTCACGCTTGGCAGCATCCTGCTTTAGCTGTAATGCCAGGAGTAGAGACTGAGCCTGGGGAAGGTGCTGTCTGCCAACTCAAACAGGGTGCAAAGAGGAGGCAGACGAGGCCCAGCAGGAGGCTGCAAAGGCTGGGCTCCCAGGCAGTGCGCCCTTGCTCGAGGGGAGTGCTGACCCTGCCGACCACAGATGTGGTAGTCTCAGCACAGCGGTGAGAACTGGGATGAGTGGCATCAACTCTCTGCCCTTCAAAACAAAAAAGCAGGCAGAAGTGTAAGGAGGATGGCGCAGTCTCGGAGACCATATGCATCCTGCTGCGGGAGCCTAGGAGTTGAATCAAAGCACCTATAGGTCTTGGGATCTGACTGGCTTTTCCAGATTTCATCCCTTGGCTGGATACCCAAAAAAGGCTGCAGGGCTGAGATGTTTAAAGCATGAATGGAAAATTTCTGGCCTTCTCTTCTTCTATCACCACCTCCCACCCCCATGCATTGCTCCAGCCCAGTCTGAACACCACGAGGTATTTTAAAATAATTTCTACTTTGATGAATTGCTGGGGAGTCCACAATTGCTCATAATCAAAGGGAGAAAAATGCAAATGAGATCCGGCCGAGAACTATCACCACCAAACGTTTATTTCACTGCACAGTGCCAAAAAGAATTAAAACAACATTAAACTCACAGCAATCATGTTTAAGCCCTCGTTTCCAAGTGCCAAATTGCACCACTCTGGATCATACAGATGTTCGTTAATTATGCTAATTTTTATTAAACTATTAAAATGGAGAGAGTACTGGCTCAGTCAGGCAGACCCCAGCTCTGAATGAACTCTGCTCTTGTCTAGAGGTGCTAATTTACTGCATTTTTATTAAGTTGCTGATTCTTGGATTTTAGTTTTGGGATGGCAGAGATAACTGAATTCTTGGGATCAACATTTTCAATAAAGTTTGACTTCTTTTTGCCCAGATGTTTGGAAGGACTGACTGGAAAAATGCCTGAGTTGGTCCCGAGAGGCCTGAAATCTTCAATGCAGAAATGTCTCTACCTTCAATCAAGGGTTGGGGGGGTGATGCATACCTACCAGTGACAATTTAGGGAATCAGAATTATATAGGCTCCCCGCTCCGTAACTCTATACACTGTGAGTGGTAGAGCTAAGACATTAATTATACAAATGGTTAATTGAAGATGCTTTGGATAAGAATATGAAAAGCTATTTAAAAAACAAACCTTTTACATCAGTGCTTGCTTCTTGCCGCAAAATCTTTTAAGAAGCCACTCAATGTGGTTTGTTCTCATTATAAATATTTCTAGGCATGATTAAACATCTGTTTGCCTCAACATCAACCCTGCCCCATCTCCTTGAGCCTCTCAAATGAAGGAGTCTTAAAAACGAACTCAGTTATTTGGACTCCGTTAATCTGGTTGGAGACGCTCTTGGCCTGGATGAGCAGATTATTGGGGGAACCTGAAATAGGCACAGCCTTCACCATCAGCAACAATCAAAAGTGTTTATGGAGGCTTGCACACCACAATAAAAGGATTTATGCTGCTAATCTCCATCAACAAGGAAAAAAAAAAGCCCTACCAAACCTGCCATAAAAAGAACAGCAAATTCTATAAACAAAAAGCAGTATGGCCACCAACCACGGGCGCACTGCACAGCTTGGCTCTGCCTCCAGTGGTTTCCTATTGCTGTTTACGGCTTCAAGACTATCATGGCCCTCCTCGGTGCTCCTCCTGTCACAGGGCCCTGAGTCCCTGTGTGGTGCTGCAAATACCCTGTCAGTAGGTGTCAGGGGATGTCAGGGGGAAAACCAGCAGGCGCCTATCATAAGCCTTAAAAGAGATTAAATACCCCTACTCCATGATTGCTACATTTTAATTTCTCTCCTCCCTGCTGGTTCCTATTTGTGTACGCTCTTCCATGGCTCCCCTGGAGTAGCACAGACATGACCTGGAATGACCATCCTGTCTTGGGATGAGAATTCAATTTCTAGGCTCAGTGAATCCTAGGCTGTTCCAGCAAAAGGAAATCACCATCCTCTAGGGCACAGATTTTCTTAAACTAGAGTCTGTGAACCCCTGGCATGTCTGGATGGACGTGAAGGGATCTTAGAATTCCTTGAAACTGGTGTGAAATTTATGCATGTGTACATGTGTCTCGTCCCTTGGGTGAGGTCCCAGACCTTTCATCACATTCTCAAAGGGTTATGAACCCTCTACTGTTTTATCAGTCAGCACTTCAGGGGGAAAATACATGATCTTTTTGGCCTGGATCGGCACTTTGACCCAGTGTGGCCATCTTCCTGCTACTTCCCTCTTTTAAAACACAAAAGGAAAGGAAATCAAGAATCTTGCCATGCTGGGTTTCCAAGGCTTCAGCCTTCCAGTTGCCAAGTCTGTTCCTGCTTCAAAGGCTGACCAAGCTTGCTTATCCTTTCTAAGGCCCATCTCTTTAATGTGACTTAAAAGTTGTGGTGTCTTCTCATAGCTTCCATTCAAATCCACATGATGGCTTTTGGAGCAGGCTGCTTGACACCCTCTTTTTCCCTGAGAATGTTCCTAATGGAAACATTCTCTTTTCACATTGAATTGAGCTTCAATAAGCCTCTGTGGAACAAGATTCCCAGAAAATGTCTCATAGTTTTGTTCTTTTAACCATCAAAGTTCACTATATCAGTGCTTGTAAACAGGAGAATTCTTCTTCAAGAGAACAATCAATCAGCCCCTAACATGAAAGATCAATAAATGCTTGATATATGTCTAAGAAAGTCCAATCAATCACAGAATTATTGGTTTATGATTGCTTATTTCTCTTATTAGTGCTTGCGCATCATACATTATCATTAGTAAAGATGGGGAATTTGAATTCCAAAGCAGAGTAGATAGTAATATTCCAAGGTCAGCCAAAAATATCGTATTTTTACTCTGGGTTTGACTGCAATCTCTCTACTGAAATTCAGCTTTGGAAATTTAATGCTTTCTGAGGCTATCAAAAATTATTAAATAAATTGAAGTCTCTAACTCAGCACCCTTCCAATTGCTGAGAAAAACAATTGTTGACCACAGACAAACAGGTGCCCGTATTTCAGGACAAACGGTTTTATGAAGAGCTTTTGTCGAAGGAGAAAGGAAGTGGTCAGTTGGGTCGACAGTGGATTAGTGCTGTTGGAACCTGTGAAAGGATCTGAGCCCAAGGCTTGGCTGAAACCTTGGGTAGCCTGGCAGGGGCCTCTCAAGGCTGTTTGTTTCACACTGTGTTTAAAGTTCTTGGCAATCGTTTTCTCTTTTTTCTATTAGTCAAAGTTTTGGTCTATAAACCATAATAAAAATGAATCATTAAATTTGCCTCAACTGAACTAGTTTTATTTATTGCCATATTTCAGGGAACCTGCTAACCTGGACATTGGTGAGCCTGGATCCTGGGCTGGGGATGGGGGCTTTGAGTATAAGAAAGGGGACACGGAAAGGTGGGTGGCCAGCGACTGCAGCTGGGAAGGGAGCACATGGCAACTCCACAAAGCTCACTATGGCTAGAAGCTGAGAGTTCTGAGAAGTGGAATGTGTCAGCTGCGTGGAGGGTCTGAGAGCCCTGAGTCCAGGGGACTATTCAGCTTCAAGTCTGAACTGATGTCCCGAACTGGCTGTGAGTGGCTATCACAAAGTCAAAGCCAGGCAAGGGTGCAGGACCTGTGCACAAAGCAGACACAGTGGACAGTCTTGGCCATGGGAGTATGTACGAAACACAGAGTGTGCATGACCAGAAAACCGCCTGTGAAGAGGGCAGGGGGTGCGGGCCGTGTGGAGAGAGGAATGAGAGAGAAACACACAACTCGAACTCTGCCTAAAGGAGAGAGGAAGCATAAAGGGAGGGTAAACACTTTGCAGACAGGAGGGAGCAAGGTGCCCAGTGCAGAATTCAGAAACAATAGAGACAGCACCATTGCGAGCTGATAGGATTGTGATGCCATGTGAGACCGGCCTATTAATATGTATTCCATAAACTGCAGCTCGCAGCCCCGCACAGCTCTGTTTTGCTCTGACCGCAGTACCAGCCTCAGGCACCACAACACAATTTGGAAACAATGTGACGGAAATGTTTAATCTGCTCGGCCCATCTGTGCTGCGTATTTCTCCAGATCTCCCTGAGAGAGGCGCCTTGAATCTCCACATTGCCTTTAATATTCTCCTAAATCACCTCCCCACTGCACTTCAAGGGCCATTGCTACAATATCACAGGTTCATCTAAAGTGCAATGGGGGTGGAGTGGGGGGAGGCGCAGGCCAGGATATTTTTTATTTTAAAATAATTTTCAGAGATCGTCTTTTTTGCTTCCTTTAAAAAAAAGAAGAAAAGTTATTCTACTGTTGCCGTAAGGTTATTGAGGTTGTTTGGTGCAAAACAGGGTAGGATAGAGTGGAATCATTCTCCAAAGAATTATTTTTATTAATCTCCATTCTCTCAATTGGACATGTGAAGGGGTGAGCAGATGCTCGTTTTCTCTTCTCTGTTTTTCTCTTATCACTGCACCTTGCTAGGATGATGTGTTCATTTGGGGCTGATGCTTCTCTGCTTTTCTCACTGCATCAGGTATTGCTTTGACCCTGCCCTGCTCCAAATAAAGTCATCTTGTTCAGGACAGGTATACATTTAGTCCCTGGTCACCATGCCCTCATCAGAAAGGGACACTGTCTGTATTATTAATTTTAGCTTAAAATCTTAGATTTTCTCTCTATAAGTACAGATGTTGAGCATCAAATATCCGCTGCCTCTTCTCCACTTAATTTTGTCAGATTTCCTGATTTGGGTCTAGAATGTAAGAAGCTGGGGTAGGTTTTGGAGAAAGAGAGGATGACAAGTCACTCTGTTCCAGACCTTAGACAAATGAAGAGTTGCACATCACCAAGAAAACTAGGATTCCTTTTGGTATGTGAATTAAAGAAATGAATAATTTAATCCACAAGATTGTTCCGGCGAGGGAAAGGCAACGTCCCAGTTGCGGAGCCTACAGCCTGTCGGTGTGTTACATCATCTGCACACATAGGCGTTTCCATGACAACCGCTTATAGCTTCATTTCCTGGATCCCTCTAGGGGGTGTCACAGCCAGATCCACCTGCTTTTCACCCTACCCTCGGTGGGGTCATGGTAAGGTCGCCAGAATAAATGAACGCGGGTACTAATGATCTGTTTACTGCTGTTTATGCTCTGTGTGTGTCAGGGGCACGCACATTTAGAGAGCTCATTATGGTTGCAATTAGAATGCACCATCGCTAGATATTTAACTCCTTTTTCTTTTAAATTAGCATTTTAATAACATTCTTTGAGCAGAGAAACAAAATGACCATTTTTCACGGACAAACTTCTAGCTGTAGGTGCAACTTTAATGGCAAAGTTGTGAAGGGGAAAGAAGGGAGAAAAAAAGGCCATTTTTACTACTTTCACCCTCCTCCTTACCAAAAGGATATTTTTATTTGCTTGCTAACACACTCAATTTCCTAAATTTGTTTTGAATCCAATTATTTTGGGTGGTTTAAAGTACCGCACTCTTGTTGGACGGAAATTAGCAGCTATTGAAATTAACTTTCTATGTGACCTGTGAAAGGGGCTAAAATAATTACAAGTGTGTATAAGAAAGCCTTCTCTAAAAGACCCTTGCTACAGGATCAGGCTGTGATCTGATGCTACCATTATCAAATATCTTTATACAGTAATTGCAGGTGCTATTTTCTTTAAAAAGGTTGCAGTTATTGTTTTCATTTCATAATTCTTAGGATTATCTTATAGAGGATAAATGATGATAAAAACTTGTCATTATAAACAGGATAAATCAGAAGCTGAAAGAATGAAAATAATAACATGGTATCATTTGCCATTTAAAAAAGGTGAGATTTTAGATCATCCAAAAACAAGACAAAATAGGAAAAATACAATGTAGAGACCCACTGGATCAGAATGTTCCAATAGGCATTGATTCCTTTTTAGGAATCAGTGAACACCTTTGCTAGGTGTTTATAGATGCTCTGTTTGTAGAAAGTACAGTGAAAAATAACAATTTGAATGTTTCGATTATCTTTCCCAGTCGGTTCCATTTTCATTATTTATTTCCTATAAATCGGAACCTTGCTGAACATAATTCTGCAGACAAGGAGGTGGATGGGACAGCCAATGTGAACGAAGAGATAGATGGTGGGTGCGTGTAAGATAGATGCTATGCGTTTATGAAAAGGAGCAGTATGTCTGCATGTGAACATTCACAAAGTAGAGCAAGCAAGCGTGTAAACTATAACGGGTATTTATAGGTGGAAAAAAGGCGCAAGGAAGACTGTATGGAAACAAGCACACTGAACTGAAGAGGGTTTTCTCCTACCCTCCACGTCCAAGTTCCGCTAAGATGTCCTGAGCTCACTGTAGCTCCTGTGAAACCTCACAAGCCTTTCCATGACAACAGATGGGGGATTTCACAGGCAGAAGAAGCAGGAGGTCAATAGTTGAAAAGCAAGAGTTACAAAGAGAGATCTTTATCGACATCAAAACAATCCCACTAAAAAACACCCGTGAAAGATAGAAGGAGGAAAAATTTAAAGACGTAGCAGGGAAGAAAAGAACCCTTTATAAAAATGCAGGTTTAAAATATTTATGCTTTTGTATTAGCCTGGTTGCACCTTAGACTCTGCCGTTTCATAAATAAAATACGGATAGCATAGACTATAATTTGGTGATAGCTACCCCAGGACATATCTAGATGCACTTCTGTTATTTTAATTAAATACTGCATTATGGTTTGTGACAACTACATAGCTACAGCGTAAATGAATTCGGAATTAAAGTGTTACTTAGGCATCCAGTAATTTTTGTTTCATTCCTCAGTTTTACAAAGCAAATAGCTATAAAATCAAGATGTTTGTTCATTTACAGATGGAGCAGGATTGTTGTTGCTGTTTTGTTGTTTTTTTTTCCTTAATCCTCATGCACAAAAAGAAGACAGAGCTCAGAGTCTGGCTCCCAACACTATGAGCCACATCACAAAGGAAAACACATCCTCTTGACTAGAATGTAAAATACTGAATATTAATCGCTGGTATTTCGCTTATCTTTCTAGCCGGGTTCTGTCTTTTAACAGTTACTCTGATGGGCTGCAATCTTGCACTGCCAGGAGATTTTTCACCTTTGTTTAAGAGTTAGAAATGCATTTTATTTTGTTAAAAAAAATCTTAAAAGTTCATAATCCTCCTTGGAAGTTTTTAGTATCTGGAACCCTTGCCAAATACAGAATATTAGTGGCAAGCAGCAGCAGCAGTGGCAAGAAGAAAAGTGCCAAAGCTCTTTGCTGAAAAGATGATGCTCATTTCTGCGTCTAAAAGAAAAAATATTTTTCATTCTAGCGGTATTAATATATCCTTAATGAAACTGGAGAGGGCATTACAATTTGATATAATCAACTGGTCAGTTGAAATGTCACTTCACTAGCGAATAATGAGAAAGGTTCAGAATATTTGTCTAACAGGCACAGATTTTCACTCAAAATTTATATAGAAGAGTAAAAGGAGTTTTGTTCAAATGTGAGGATTTAATTGTATCTTGATTGTGTCATATGCCAAGATTAAAGTTTTTAAATAGTAAGGTTTCTGAAATCATTGTATTTCTAGTTTTAGAATCAATACAATCTTTTTTATTAGCCTTAAATACCACACGTCTGGCAACATCTGCTAATTCCAGCTTTTCTGTGTTCTAACCGGTTACTTCAAGCCCCCCATAACTAATTGTATAATGCATAGAAGTTACTGCCCTGTGTATTTGCAAGAGGTTATAATTTGCTTCAATATTTTGCTACTTTGGTTGGAGAACTGGATCCATACACTACCAAGAAACACTGGTGGACAGAGGTTTGGGGAGGCTGAATTCCTTTTGAGAAAATAATTACACAGAAACAAAGCTTTCGTGACTCCTTTTAAATAGAGCATCTCACCGAAATGTCATCCAACCTCTCTGGCAGATTAGTGAGGAGTTGATCACTAAATCTCTGTCTGATAAACGTGCAGCTGACTCTGGAGGAGCTGCTTGTTATACTACTGGCAGTTGGAAATGGAGGGAATGTCACAGTTAAAGACACAAATTTTCCCCATAATATATTCGAGTAGAAACCTCTGAATCCAATACTACATGGGCATATCTAATAAATTCACAATATTTCAGTCTCAACAGCCTTCACCGGTTAGTTTTAAAGATTTATGTGGTAAAAAATTACTCAGTGATGAATATGGTTTATTCTGTGCAGTATTGGAGGTATAAGGAATTAAACTACCGTCTTTAACAGTGAATTTATTATTACCTCTGTCAAAAGACGAAGCCTTTAACAGCATTTGTTATAAATTCACTGCAAAATAAATGGCTGGAATTTTTTTTTACACTGGAGTTTGTAAAGTATCAGGCGATTCTGAGCATTAACCTAACCCTGTATGGCTTATATGGTTCTAGGTAAACATTTCTGTCTGGGTCTCATGGCCAATTATCAGATCTGGGACTTTCCACTTGACTGAAAGGGGTGTGTGTGTGTCTGTGTGTATAGAAAGTGAAGGGTCTTGTCCAGGACAAAAGTTCAGGACTAAGGAGATTAAAGTGGAAAATGCCAAGTTTACTTTTTTTTTTTTTTTTAGAGGGTTTATAATAAATGGCCGGGGTATAGAGAATAAGGTTGATAAGCAGTCGGGCCTCCTGCTTGTAGGTTTATATGCATGCATATGCACGCCCGCACGCACACACACACACACACACACACACTCACAAACACCTCTCCCTTTTGTCCTCTCTTGGAATGGGTGTCCCCTCATTTATAAAAATTACCTGGAAGGAATGAGGCTGCCAGGGTTTGTTCTAGACGATTGGTTCCTGTCTGGGGGAAAGGAATGGCCTCTTCTGAATTTGACCGGTGTATGACCGTTGCCTTCCAGCTGACCCCAAATCCCATTCCCATCCTCCTAACTATAGCCTCCCACAGGGGTTCCTGATGAGAGAAAACACCACCACCATCATCATCCTCGTCATCACAGCAGTGTCGACCTGCTTGTTAACATGAAATGGGGTGATGGGGACAGCTTCTGCTTCTCTTTACGTATCATCATAAATAAGAAAAGATATTTTCCAATGGTACCCCTCCTCACTGCCCCCTTTGTTTAGGTCAGAGGTGAATGATAGCTCTTTGGCAGGCATTGATCAGTTTCATCGCTATGTCTGGGCAGTCTGTGCCCCAGGCCTGTATTTTCCTATTCTCCCCACTTCCTATCCCTGAATTACCTCCCAAATTACCCTGCCCATCCCCTGCTCAGCCAAGCAGAAGGTAATAGTGCCTGAGGAAGTCCTAAATGGACACTAGATGTCACCAAACACCTCCTTTCCCTCAGAGCCCTGAAATTATTAAAAAAAAAAAAAAAAGCCTTCATTTAAAGCAATTGAAGGAATTAACTTATCTGTTTTTATGAGGGTTGTTGTCACATTCAACTAAGCACACTTAAAAGAGGAAGTACTGCTGCACTCAGATAATTTTTACAACATACAAATCTCTTCTGGAGGAGATGGGGTCAAGGGAGGGGAAAGGTCTACATTCTTTAAGCAGTCCTTTGAGGGAGTAGGTGAAGAACACTGGGCTTTAAAAATCCCATTATAACAGACATGGTGTTACGTTAACACGGTCCAGGTGTGGTGGGGCAGGCCTGTTGCATTCAGATAACTAGGTGCTGGGTTGGGAGCCACGATCCACCCTGAATTTAAGTAGCTATGACCCAGTGCTGGGAGCTAAATGTAACCCAGGGTGATGAAACTGGTCTATCCTCATCCACACAAGACCTGTGGCCCTCTGAGAGCATTGTACGTTCAATATTAAACATGCTTGTAAGGCTCCCTGTTCCCATATCAACTGTACCAGCAGAGAAGACAGCCACAGCTTGGTGTGTGGGTGCTGAGAATATCTCTAACCCTGGCTCGGCCCCGTGTAAGTATCACCTCTCTTGGCATCCAGTTCGTTGCTCCAAGGCTGCCTTCCATGGGAATAAGCAGCAGGACAAACTCTGGAAGAGCCCAGGGCCAACTCATGAGGTACACCAACATAAGCGCAAGAGATGCAGCCTATCAACTCTGTTTACCTTAAGTGGAAGACCTCTTTCAGGGACCTCTTCTTCCTCGTCAACTGAGAAAGAGTTCCTCTTCCTCTCTCTCTTTCATTTGCCCTTATCTGCTGGACAGCTCATGTTACTACTATAAATCACTTCTGGAACAGGAGGCTTAAATTTTAAATGGGTGTTTATTTAAGTTATCTCGAATAGTAGAACAAACACCTTTATTATTTAGAAGAAGGTTCTCTAGTGAGAGACCTTTAAGCCAAGAAGATAGAGTCACTTCTCTGTAAGCTGCAAACTGTGGCTTGACTCAACCAGAGACTTCTTACTGCCCTTTCTCCCACTTACGATAAATGCCCACAGCAGTGCTGGTCCCCAGAAGGGCCTTAAGATCATCAGATAAAAGGAATCAAGCCAGGGCGTTGTGTTACTGCACAGAGGGTGATTCAGCACCTGCCCTGTCATGCCTGGTGCCCAAGCTGAATGGATTTTTGGAGTACACCTGTTGTTGAACCCCTGCCAAGTACTGATGGCCACTAACCCCCAAATCACTTTTCCCCGCTGTTGATGTTTGGAATGTCAGACAGGACTGAGCAGCAGCCGGTGTGTATTTCAAACACAGCAGATGGATTTTTATATTAGCTCCTATTTCATGTTCAGGCAGAGCGACCGCCACACTAAAACCACAGCTTCAGTGCTGCCGCGTTTGCTTCTGTGAGATTAATTCTGTGAAATTAATTGGGACAAGATTGAAAAGGAAATTAAAATGCAGCTGAGTGAACAGGCCTTTCAAACACCTTTTTCCTGCTCTATTCAAACTTGAATTCTGCGGTGGTCGCAGGCATCGTGGGAAGTAATTTACGGGAGGCAGGCTCTCAGGAGCCATCGGTTACGTATGAGGAGGCCTGCACAAGCGCCACAATCTGGAGCCACTGAAGAGCGTTGAACACCCTGCTGTGGCCTGAGCTGCGTCCCTGCATGGGCGGAAGTGGAGTTCAGTACCCACACCAAAAGAGCTGTTCAGAAATATCTGGGTCCAAAAGGGATGGATGCACAGCTCTCTGTTATTAAAGTCTCCTTTTAATATATTTGCAACCCAAATTGGAACTCAGTGCATTATGTGGGTATGCAACTTTGGGTCTTAGGAATGTATAGATGTGTTAGGGGAGGCAAGAGGGGTCCTGCTGAGTGTGTCTTTGGTTACTGTTTCAGAGCTGGGATCCACGGCTCTGGCCCCTCCTCAAAGAAGTTTGAGCTGTTGACCTATTTTGCCAGTGACGAATTCTCTCAGATCAGGAAAGGCACAGTGCATTTCCATGTAAAGTTTCTTCACTGGATGACCTTCTGTTCCCAAGTGAGGATCTTTTAAGCTTTCAAACGTCTCTGTGAAGTGTTGTTGGCAGGACAGGATATCTTTTTCTCTCTCTCAATTCACTAATTTATTGAACTCCTAATATGGACCCAACATTGACCTCAAAAATTTTACTTTGTTAATGGAAAAGAGGGGACTATAATCATAGTTATCGTCCTAGATGCTAGGCACTTCTTTACACAATTCTTTAATGTAAGTATCACAACATCCTTTAAATAGAAATTATCCCAATTTTTACAGATGAGGAAACTAAGGATTAGCAAGATGAAGTGACTTTGCTCAGGGTCACATAAATAAACCACCTGTTGACAACTTGCTTCTCTAAGGACAGGCGATGGGCATTTGGATACCCAACCAATTAACTTCTCTGAAAAAAAGGTTTTTAAAGGGTAAGTAGCTCTCTTTGGGGGATCATTCCTGCCCCAAAACCCTAGACCCTAACAGACTCTCTTGGCTGGAGGATTCTAGGATTCAGGGTTGGGTCATACTTGGGCAACTATTAAAAAATAGCAAGTGTGGTATATATATGTATATATACACACATACAAAAACACACACTGGGATACTAATCAGCCATAAAAAAGAATGAAATAATGCCATTTGCAGCAACATGGATGGACCTAGAGATTATCAGAGAAGTAAATCAGATAAAGACAAATATGATATGAGTTTTCAGGTTAAAAAATAATATGTATGAAAATGAAAAAATGATATGTATGAAACAGAAATAGACTCTAGACACAGAAAGAAAACTTATGGTTACCAAAGGGGAAAGGGAGAGGGAAGGATAAATTAGAAGTTTGGGATTAGCAGATACATACTACTATATATAAAACAGATAAACAATAAAGTCCTACTGTATAGCACAGAGAACTAAGTTCAATATCTTATAATAAGCTATACTGGAAAAGAATCTAAAAAAGAATATATATGTGTAAAACCAAATCACTTTGCTGTACACTAGAAACTAACACAACATTATAGATCAACTATACTTCAAAAACAAACAAACCAAAAAAAAAAAAAAAAAAGAGAGAGGGAGAGAGAAAGAAGCAGAAGGAAGCAGCAGGAACCCAAGAATAGTTATTACCCCCAATTCCCACCGCGCTGCCTGTTCTTTACCTGCCACCCCCTGCCTCTCAGAATACTTCTCTCATCATACAAAGACAGAGGGAAAAGCCAGATGCATTTATGAGGGTCCAAAACAAAAGAACGTAGGAGTTTTTTGGTTTAATCTGAAAAAATAATTAAAGCTAAGACACATCTTTGTGTGGAATTTCTTCAGCAGATTTGCATTGTCAGTCTCACCGTGTTTGTTTAGACCGGGAATGTCTGAGGTGGAAGGAACCTCAGAGGTCTAACCCAACTCCCTCATTTTACAGGCAAGGTAACCGCTCCAGGTAAGCTGAGCTGCATCTTGTCTTGTCTCAGGGAAATTGACTTCTCCAGGTTCCTAAGAAGCAGGCTTTTCTTGCTTGACAAAGGTTCTACTGGTCAGGGAGAAAAGTAAAATGCAGATTTCCAGATATCAATTTTCTGGACTAACCTCAACTTGAGTCAGTTCTGTTCCTACAGGTGTGAGAGGCAGGCTGCAGAGTATAACTGACTCCAAGAAAGGAAGGCAGCTGGGGTTGCATGCACGCGTGCTAAGTCGCTTCAGTCATGTCCAACTCTTTCAGACCCTCTGAACTGTAGCCTGACAGCTCCTCTGTCCATGGGATTCTCCAGGCAAGAATACTGGAGTGAGTTGCCATGCCCTCCTCCAGGGAATCTTCCTAACCCAAGGATCAGATCAGCGTCTCTTACATCACCTGCCTTGGTAGGCAGGATCTTTACCACAAGTGCAACTGGGGCTAAAGTGAAATAAATTTAGGCTCCATATGAGAGAAAATTCCTGAGATTAGGAGTAACTGAACATCTGAATAGACAGACAGCTGATAATGGTAGTGGAATCTCCTTTTCTATCTGCCTGAATTGGTTCATTTGTGCTTCTTAGAGGCAAGGGAATGGATTGGGTGGCCTTTTAAGGTTGCTTCCTGTCCAAGGACTCTTATTGAGTTAAATAATATAATAAAGGTAAATCCAATCTGAAATGCTCCCCAAGCCAACGTTAACTGGAATGAAATTTTATGAGGGAACCTTCAGTTATGCTTCTAGCTTCTCATTTCTTTCCCTGACATGCAGAGGTTAGCAACGTGAAGAAGGGAGGCAACCGATGTAGCTTTTAGGGTAAGAAATGTGCTACTATCAAGGTAAGAGATGACAACAGACTCAGGACCTTCCAAAAGACAGAGAAAGAAGCTTGACAGAATTGACGCAGCAATGTACTGCCCCTGAATTAAACTCTGATATATTAGCTTTCAGTAATGGAGGAGGGGAAGAGGGAATGGTTAAAAAAAAATCCAGATTTGGGAAGGTCTCCATGTTCTTTGGTATCTCAAAATTACAACAGCCCTGGCAACCACAGACAGCTCTGTACTACTGGGCAAGTCACCGCACAGCCCCTTCTAAATGGAGGAAAGGGACCCCCAGTGAGAAGCCATTAACAAAGGCCAAAGACATGCAAAACAAACAAAATAATCATGACCGAGAGAGGAGGCCAGCAGACAGTCTGGCTCTGTTCTCCCCCCTCCTGCTGCAGGCACCTCAGACAATGTAAACAGTTAATTTGTTCACCTGCAGGCTCTGGGCAAACAGAGGCCTGGTCACACCTGAATGGATAACTCGATTACCCCTGTAATGCCAGCGTGGTAATGTACACAAATTCTATTACACGGCAAACCTTGCTTTCGGGCATGTGAAATACCAATCAGGCCAATGTCCACTCCCTTCTTTGCTTTCAATTTATTCTTGGTGTATTGAAGCTGCACCAGAATGGCACTAAGGTGGGTGCTGAACTCGGAGTCTGGAAGAGATCACTAAAAGACTGTGATCTCAGCAGGGATTGCAGGCCTCCCGCTGTCTCAAAGAAGGCTGGATCTGAATTTGGTCCCAGTTCAAAGAGGACTGCTGGAAGCTACCTTTGATCAGTCCTGGTCTTTTTTCTAACAAGCTCTGGGATATTTCAGACTGAGACAAACATCTGGCCAAGGGAGTGACATTCACAGAATAAAGATGAATGGCAAATGATGGGTTAATAACACAATGGGTTTTCAATTTTTCTTTATGGAGTTCACCTGAGTATGTGTGCTAAGTTGCTTCAGTCGTGTCTGACTCTCTGCGACCCTATGGACTGTAGCCCGCCAGGCTCCTCTGTCCATGGGATTCTCTAGGCAAGAATACTGGAGTGGGTTGCCATGCCCTCCTCCAGATCTTCCCAATCCAGGGATCGAACCAGCGTCTCTTACATCTCCTTTACCACTAGCACCACCCTCGAAGCCCATGGAGTTCACATACTGAACAATTAAGAGCAAATTGTGCCTCTTTCAAAAATGTATTTGTTGATATTATCTCGTGGAGGGAGAACTTTTTAATAAGTTTTTTTTTCAGGGACAGAAATTTATTTCCTTAGTTCACCTGTACAGAATATGAGCAGTCTTTCTCTACAAAGATGATGCTACTGATCCCTCAAAGAGTAACCCATGAGTTCTAAATCTTCACACCGGTGATAGATCTGAAATAATCTTTTTTTTTTTTTTGGCCCATTCTTTGGTATTCAACACCACCATTTGTAAGGTAGTTAGCTGTGGCTAGGGGCTAACTTTGTGACTGAGGAAGAGAATAAAGTTAGCCCTTGTGGGTTGGATTCACTATCTTGGCCTTACAGCACTTATTCAAATCAACTGACCTAACTAGCTCTGACTCCCTCCTGCATATGTAATTATATTACAGTTTTGTTTATCTATAAATGAAATAAGGCAGCTGACCCAGCTAGAATATTTTCAAAAGTATTTTATGTAGTAAATTATGTATATGATAATGATGTTTTAAGCATCACATAGACCCTTTTAAAAAGATCAAATTTTGATTGGCATAGTTTTGGTACTGTGCCTACTTTATTGTATTTTTTAAATTTGGAAATCAGTTCCTGAATCTGAATTTTCAAATAAACTTTGACAATTTTAAAACAATGGAGATTTACTCTGTGTGTGAGGGGGCCATGTAATACGTACATGAAAAGTATATGACATGGGATAATTCTGGCTGGGTGACTACATCATCAGGAGTGAGAAAATCAACTTTTGATCTAAGCCCCACACTCTAACCCTTACCTTGCTCAGAATTCGGATGAGGTCACCTCGTTGGAAGGACAGTTCATCTGACTGGTCACCACGGCAATCCCATAGGCCCTGGTAATAATTGCCATAGTCCACTGATCAAAGAGAAGAGAAATCAAAGTTAAAAGGACCCTGTCTTTTTCTAGGGAGCCCACATTTTTGCTGCAAATGGAAACAAGGTTCTGATATTGCCCCTAGGAAACCTAAGATTCAAGGGATTTGGTATGAGATACAGCCAAACACTCAGCAAGAGCAAATGACTGTGGGAGAAGGAGGTTATTAACTAACATTAAATGTTTACAGATCATCCTTAGTCAGATGCTATTCAATAAAATGATAAATATATTCATTTATTAATAAAAGAAAATCAGGCAGGTTATTTTTCACTTGGTTTATAAGTAAGCAGCACAAAGAGATTTTCTGTCAGACTTTCTTCATACAGGCTATCTAAACTATCAAATGCTGCTTTTTATTATGCACTGAAGGAATGAGGTGTCTCCAACTTCTGCCTGTTTATAAGAAAGGCTGAGTCAGCCAGCACAGATCGGCACTGCAGCCTTGCAGGTTGGCCTCCTCTGTTACATGGGAACTTCATCCTGCACTTCCCACCCAGGTACTTACTATATGAGGTAATTACCAATAAATGTGGAAAAGAATAGCCCAGTTCTTAAGTGGAACCAAGGGGGTGTCTCATCCATTACAACTAAATTCTGGGTGGGCTGGCCCTTTTCCAGCATCTCATTTGTAGACCCTGAACATGTCTACCAAGATTTATCTGTAAGCCCTCTGGGGAACAGAAACCAAAGTGATCTGCATTAAAAATGAAAGCAACTGAAGACGACAAACCAAGCTTTAGAAGCAGCCGGAGAGATTTACTGGCCTCCTCAGCAAGACTAGATGGCAGTGATGCTACAGGACAGTCATTGATTCTTAACAGTGAAGAATTTGTATTGATCTTCTTCTACCCGGAAAGGTTAAACACTAGAGTACAAAGTGGGAGAGGATCTGGGGATGTGAATGGCAGGAGTGCTAATGCCTCCTGGACCAGGGCTAATGTGGCAGTGCTCGCCATTCCTAGGGACACTGTGTATGAGAACTGTAGGCAGAACACCCACAAAAGGTGACATTCCTGACGACAGGAGTCGGGAGTCCTGGTTCTGATCAAGCCTCAAGTGATTTGGGGGGCACCTTATTTTGCCAGTTTCCACCTTTCCCTTCATTTGTCTTGACCCTCCAGTGAGAGTGATGGTGCTGGTTGCTAAGGACGGGATAGGTGGAGAGAAGTGGGCAGTGCGGGGACAGATCTGCCTATATTTGCTTTTTTCCTCCTTGTTCCTAACTTATGTGCGATTCAAAGAATAAAGGCACAGAAGAACAAGATCCTTATATGTCTCAGGGAAAGAACTTTAGTAGGAACCTTAAAGTGTACAAAACAGAGGAGAGAGAGCTATTTAGTTAAGATTCAGATATTGCAAACAGAAGTGAAAATGTTAACCATATAGAAACTCAAGGATATTTTTTTTTTCACAGAAAGTGTTTATATATTCAGTAGACAACAGAGGGCAGCAAATGAGATGACTGCACTGGAAACATTCTGCCACAGAGTTATGAACATGTTTGGGGAAAAAAAACCATTGGGAAAAAATGCTAATTACTGAAAAGACAAGGCATATTTTGGCAGGGATATCAGTGTATGAAACAACAGAAAAATATCAGTTCTTGAAAAGTGAAAGTAGTTTTCCCAGAGGATATAATGCATTTTCAGTTGTAATGGAGTTGATTATGCATGCCAAGATTTTGGCTAAGTTTAGGAATGAAAAGTACATTGACATCAATATGTTTCATGGATTTATATATGGTAAAGAAAATCATTTTATAAAAACAGACTTTTAAAAAACATCACTTGAGGTTTTCAAATAGGAAGACTTACAAAGTTATCTTGGCCTTTTCTGGCCTAGCAGATGGGCACTGTGGTGTATTCCCCCACGTGCCTGCGTGTGGGCCAGCTCCCTGATATGATGGGTACTTTTTGAGTCTCTATGTACAAAGTGATTTGATATTGGATATATAAGACATCTGTGGAGAATACCAGGAAAAAGAGCTATTCTAAAAGCACAGCAGATCATAGGGAATACAAAAAGCTAGGAGAAAAACAAAAACCTTCCAAGAAAAACTAAAGGTAGAAGACACTTTCAGTTCTTCATAAGCTAAAGGCCCAAAGAAGATAGAACTCAGGAATCCAGGAGATCGTTTAGCCTAGTCCAAGAACTGGAATCATCAGAACCATTACAATGCTGCTTTGGAAAATAAGCAGAATGAAGGATAAAAATGGGAGGAGGTTGGACTGGCAGTCTAAACAGAGGTATCCTGGTATTAATGAAATCAGGGTGGAGGAATGCCTTAACTGGACAAGACTGGACTCTATTGAAGACTCCCAGTTTAAAACAGGTGACTGGCATTTATGTGTATATGTGCACACAACTTCACTACATTCACTCTTCAGCCTTCAGCAAACATGCAAGACACTGGGAATTCTGCATGGGCCATACACATGGTCCCTACCCTTAGGGCTGCCATCCAGCAGGGGCGGCATCATGAAACAAAGTCACACAACTATTTATTTATTTACGATTGTGATATATCTGCAAACGAGAATCTGAGGGTGCTGCGTATAACAGGGAATCTAACATAGTCTGAGGGATCAGGGAAGCTTTCCCTGAAGCTTTAAGTTGTAACACAAAAACCTGATAAAATCTTGAAGAGGGGAAGAGACAAGACCACAGAGGGCTTTATTCCTGCAGCTTGGTCCCAGGAAGAGCTACAAGGCTGGGAGCCTGCTGGGCCAGGCCAGCTTCTCCCTAGGCTTGCCCAGCACTCCTATGAACAGAGGATGTGTGAGGAGACTAGGATGTCTTTAGACCAGTAACGAATTGGGAGCCTGAGAGAGGATGGACTCTCTGGGAGGGTCTGAGGCTCCTTTAGGTTTACATTCCTTTGGCAGCAGTCTGAGATCAGAAATGGTGCAGCATTCTGACCATTTAATTAATTCAAAACATCCTCATTCTCATTTTGAGGACATTATTCCATCTAATTATTTTTTTCCAGTCTGTCCATTTGGAATGAAAAACAAAAGAATAAAGCTTAATGCCAGCATTTCTCAATGTCTCTCCAAAAAACGTAACTCTGCACTAAATAAAGCCTGGTAATTCAAAAGCAAAGCACTAATATATTCAGCATAAAACAGACAGAGGACCTAGAGCAATAATGACACCACTAATAACTAAAACAGTTATAACAATTAACAACAATTACAATGATAGAAAAGCTAATGGGTATGATCACAGCATTTAAATTGCTAGCAGAGCTGAGGAAGACTTTTACTAGAGGGAAAAAAAGGGGCAGCATCTTATTTTTTTTTTATCCCATGTAAGAGAAGCTATGCCCGCAAGCAGGCAAAATGTCCTAGGAAGAATAGAAGCAGAGCAAGTTAAAAATATATTGTTTTTCTCTCTTTTCTAGGTATTTATTGCAAAGCATTTGTCATTCCACACCAGGTCTTTATAACCAGTGATAGTGTCATTTCTCTAGTAACGGAGGCCAAGTTGGTGCTACTATTGACAGAGTCGATATTCAAAAATGAGCCACCATGGTGTGGAGAGTTCTAAGGTGAAAGGAGCGGACATGGTTCTGCCTGCCTCGCTCATTAGGGACAACAGAGCTTGACCATGCTCTTTCCAGAGTTCACATGTCACTTTGGGTTTCTGTTTGAGGGATATTGGGTAGCTCCAGAATTCAAGCTGTGACCAAGGAAAAGAGGCTAAAGGCAAGCCAGCATGTTGTTTACACTTTCTTGATAAGCAAAAGGACTGTGCCAATGTGGCCCTGGGTATAATTACTTAATAGATTATGGAAAACAGAGACAAAAGGAGAAAACAGATAAAGCCAGTTCTTGCTAAAGCATGAGAAAAGGATAAAGAAGGCCAAAGCAGTGGCCCATTGGAAGGGACTTGAAATGTTCTCTAGACCAGCCCATAAAGGCCACTGTGTACATACAGTCCATTAAGCAGACTCAGTCTCATAACTTATTAGCTATTTCAGAAAGAAAGACAGAAAAATTTGCCAAGCTCTACTGACTATGATACCAGAACAGGAAAAGCCACTAAACAATACCATTTGTTTGTTTTCATAGCTTTTTAGTCTTTGAGTTTTGAAATTATTGGGCTTCTCTGGTGGCTCAGATGGTACAAAATCTGCCTGCAATGCAGGAGACCCAGGTTTGATTCCTGGTTCAGGAAGACATCCTGGAGAAGGGAATGGCAACCCACTCTAGTATTCTTGCCTGGAGAATCCCATGGACAGAGCTTGGAGGGCTACAGTTCACAGGGTCACAAAGAGTCAGGCACAACTGAGTGATTAAGACTTTCAGTTTTGAAATTATTATGGTTCTTAATGTTATAAGCATGATCTTGAAGCCAGGCACATTCACAGATTCTAATTTTCATCTCGTGTGTTCCTTTTATTGGGCCAAAATTATAGCTGGGTGATAATCCACTCATGTTTGGTCTTGGAAAACAGGTTTCAAAAAGTATTAACAAGAGCTGTAAATACCTCTGTGGATTCCCTCTGTTTCTTTTATGTAATAATTTACTCCATTGGCGGCCACTAAAGTGGAAAAAATACCCCAGAAATGGAAAGCTCATCAGCAATCATTTTTCTGCAGAAATGACTGAATGGTCTCCTCCTTGGCTGAGTTTGCCCATAACTTCAGAGCAAAAACAACCTGTTTCAAGATCCTCGTTGGCCAGAGGTTTGACATTTATAAGGATGATTCATGCTTCCAGCCCTGCTTTTGATCTGACATGGCATAGCCAAGCAAATGGCCAGTTTTCATACACACAGCAGAGAATGAGTTTTACTTTTGGCTACCTGGACATGCCTTCTCATGATAGAGAATGGAGATAAGCTATCATCGCCAAAGACACTTAGTGTTAGACCGTTAGGCTGATGGGTTAGGATTTAGTGAAAATCTGAGGTGTTGAAGAGTCACTCATTAGAATAACCCTGTTACTAACAGTCAAGCTGTAAACCAAGCTCTTTATAGATTGAACAATCAATACTACAAGGCTGTGATAGATTTTCTAGGTAACAGAATAAAATAAAAGAAATTACATCTTACAGGGTCATTAACACCCAATCAGGATAAACTGAATTCTTTTTTTCTCTCTCTTCTGATAAGATCTTAGTTGGGCTTTAAAAATGTTAGCAATTCCATCAGGGAAAAAGCACAGCATTCCAGGGAAAGGATCCCTGAAATAGTGAAGAAAAGCATGTGGATTTTAAAGGTAATCCTGGTAGCCATGGTATCATTTAGGAGAAAATACTTTTCCCCCTCAAAGGGCATGTGACACCTGACTTGCCCAAGTGAACCAAACTTGTGTAGCTTGCCTATTAAAGAAGAATTTACACTGTCCTGGAGCTCTTGCCTTTTATATGTCTACCCTTCCCTCAAACCTCTATATTTTATTGTTTTAAAGCTAAGTGATGACACTTGGATGTTACATATTTGTTGCCATTTCTATAGCTCCTTTGTAGCAAAGGCATCATATAAATTCAATAAATAAATAAGTAAATACAATGATAATAAAAATTCTTGCCTCAGATTCTGCAAAGAGAGGGAAAAGTCCTCTTTTGCTTTTTAATCCCTAAGTCACCAATCATTATAACTGGTGGGAAGTATAAACCATAGAAACGTATTTAGAGCTCACTGCCCTTTAACAACACCTATTTTGGAGGCAGAAAGCTTGAGGAACAAAGGTTTTTGTTTTGTTTTTTTTTTTTTAAAGAAGTATTTGGATTATAGCTGTTGGAACAGTTAAGAGACAAATCTCTCCTCACTCTTCAGACTGAACCTTAAAAAGAGGAGTAGAGGGAAGAAATGAGATGGGGGAAAAGTCTGAAACTGAATTTTAGTCTTTTGCCAGAAGGCTGCTGCTTCCTGAAGGGAGTTTAATATAAAGTTGACCATAAGAAGCTTCTAGTTACTCCACCCAAGCTGTCCACACGAAGTGCTTCTTTCCTGCACCAGTGAGGGAAGTTGGTTGAGAAAAGGCATATGTGGGATATGGGTTGGTAAAGAAACAGCCTTTTGTTGTTGTTGGAATTCTGTACAGCAAGCAGAACAGTAAAAAAAAAAAAAAAAATTTCACAGTGGACTTAATCACAAGCGCTAACAGTCACGAGGTCCTTACTTGAAACTACACTAACATTCCTGTCATACTTGCTTCACTTCTCTTTGGCTTTGGCTCGTGACTTCTGGTCCTGCCTCTTTGCTGTTTTTTCTCTCATTTGGAGAAACTGGGTCCTTCACTAAACCTGTTACATATTCACTTCCCATGGAGAATTCACCCAGGAAGTGGGCTTTGCTGAATGGATTAGGAAGAGAAGAAAAGGCACGAGGAAACAGAGAAAGAGGAGAACGGGAAAAGGTGGAGAGACTGGAGAAACAGAAGGGGAAAAGGACAGAAAGAGGGAAAGAATCCCTAGGCTTAAGACTTCCGTGGGATCGCAAAGAAAAAGTCAGCCAGTATCTAAATCAGTCACTTCCAGGCTCTGCCGATGGCATGAATGTCCTTGAGGTGGCCTGTACATCATATATTCCTTTACAGACAATGATAGACTAGGACCCTGGTCGACTTGAGGGGCTTTAGAGGGGCATCTGACCTTAGAAAGGATGGGCTGACTAACAGACTGAAGCATGGTTAACAGTCTGGGATGAATAAGATGTAATTTTGTATTCAACAAACCTGTTACATATTCATTTCCAAATGTGCCTGGAATCAAACCAGGCCATCAGAAGTCAGCATCACCAAGCAATTCTATCCTTCACCCCACGCTCACTTTTCAGATCTGACACATTTCCATTCCCCTCTGAACTTGCAATCTCCGGGCCTCTCAGACAGGAGACATTTCCATTCTTTCCATTCTCAATCCTCTGATCTTTTAGAGATGAGGCAATTCTATTTTCACTGTACTGATTTAAGAAATACCGATAGGGAAAAATAAATATCTGGTTCGGCTTCTCACCCTCTTTAGGATAAATCTTAGCCGTTCTGGGAACATTAATTAAAGTGAATGGGTGGCTACTTTTAAGGTTGAGCTATTTCCCTGTCTAGTCATCTTATTCGGGGCTGTTGAGGTCAACACACCAGTACCCTCTTAGTTAGCAAGTCCAGTAATGTCTGTAGTCAGAGAACGGTGCTTTCTTTGGTGGGAAGCCTGAATATCCTACCCAGCACCTGTACATTTTTGAAGCTCTCATACCTCCTTTTTGTTGAGTGCCACTCTCATCCTCTTCTAGATCATGCTCTTCATCTGTGGGGATAAACATGATCAGCATTAGCAATTAGTGGTCAACAGTCTGTTATTTGCACTGATGGGTCTTCTTTCTCTGAGCTCAACACACTCGCTTCTTCAAGGCAATAATTACCGTATTCTTTTTTAAGTTTATTTATTTTTTATTTAAGGATAATTCCTTTACAGAATTTTGTTGTTTTCTGTCAAACCTCAACATGAATCTGCCGTAGGTATACATATAGCCCCTCCCTTTTGAACTTCCCTCCCATAACCCTCCCCTCTAGGTTGACACAGAGCTCCGTTGGAGTTTCCTGAGCCATACAGCAAATTCCCGTTGCTATCTATTTTACATATGATAATGTAAGTTTCCATGTTACTCTTTCCACCCTCTCCTCATGTCCATAACTCTATTCTCTATGTCTGTTTCTCCATTGTTGCCCTGTAAATAAATTCTTCAGTACCATTTTTCTAGATTCCATATATAGGCGTTAGAATACGATATCGGTCTTTCTCTTTCTGACTTACTTCACTTTGTATAATAGGTTCTAGGTTCATCCACCTCATTAGAACTGACTCAAATGCATTCCATTTTATGGCTGAGTAATAGTCCATTGTGTATATATACCACAGCTTCTTTATCCATTCATCTGCCAGTGGACATCTAGGTTGCTTCCATGTTCTAGCTATTGTAAATAGTGCTGCAATGAACAATGGGATACATGTGTCTTTTTCAATTTTGGTTTCCTCAGGATATATGCCTCCATATTCTTTTTTAAAAAATCATTTCTCACCTTCAAAGTGGCCTTCTTTTCCTCTCTATTCATTCATTCACAAACATTCTTAAGTGCTTACTACATGCAAGCCGTTGCACTAGGAGCTGGAGATGTGGTGATGGACAAGACTGGTCAGTTTCCTGCCCTTGTGAAGCTTCCAATCCCCTGAATTATTTAGGTGCCTATTATTAGGATCCTAATCCTCTTTCTCAGACCCTATTTCTCCTTCCCTTTGAGAATGCTCTTCAAAATGTGTTATCTCCATGTAAGTATTCAGAGTTTGTATATGTGAAGCTAAGCACATGTTTAAACCCTCTGTGATTAATTAATCCTTAATGTATCAAACTTTCTTCAATTGTTACAGAAGCTGGTCATATACACAATTTCATGTTCTTGGTACTTGGAGCTTGTAGTTATCTTTTTACTGTTGTTATTCAGGCTGCCTCGTTCATGAGAGTGTGAGCTCCTGAGGGCAGTTGGAATGAATGGCGGGTACACAATGAATTCTAAGTCAATGCTATTGTCTCACTCCATCCAAGAGTTTATATAGTCAAAGTCACAACATGATTTCTTACCTTCCTTAACCTGTTTCATCCCAGACTTTGTACTACCTGATAACATGAGAATTGGGTCCTTATCAAGAAAGCATGAGTACCAGAATCATATTAAGCTGCTTTATATGTGGGGTAAAATGCACAGAAATATACTTGCTCGTCTCCTTTTCATCACTACCACACACACACAGAAACACACACACACACAAACATTCAGAGAATGAATGGGGCATAAAAAGCAACATTTTGAAGGCTGAACACTCAGTTTCTTCTGGCCACATATACTTTCCTTTCTCTTTGTGAATCTGAGGGCACTTACCTGTCTTGATCCCCATAGTTATACCTTTAAATGGAACTTTTGAGGTGACGGCCCAGGACAGCCTCCTCTTTAAATATAAGGTTTACAGGGCAACATGAGTTACAGTATGTCAGACTAGGAGAAGTAAACTCTAAGCTCATAACTACAAAGAACCAGCATAAGAGTATGTAACACACTACAGGACATTAAAGAATTACAATTAATTTCACATACAAAATGAAATAGTTCCCCTGCAAAAATTTAAATTAATATTGTTATTGGGATTGATACTTTGGGAAATGAGTCACATGTTAGTAACATTTAAATAGGTATATAACATATATATATAACATAAGCCTGCCCTCAAGGTCATACGGGAGAAGGGCTCAACTCTCCTAATCTCTGGGTACGACACGGCAGCAGAGAATTTCCTACTCAGTGCCTGCAGTGCTCCCCCACCTCTCCATGAGGAATAAAGATGTGAGATAATGGAGGAGTGAGATCAAATATCGGAACTAGATCGCACTGAAATCAATCACATTTAACATCATTCTTTGCACATTGTCTTCTTGTTATTACCTGCATTTCCTTCCTTTCTCTGCTATGATGCTTTTTCTTTTTGATGTGGGACCAATTTCGCAGAATTGAAAACATTCAAAGAAGAGTTGGTATGTGCTCAGTTTTAGAGATACCCAATAATTTGGACAGAGAACAGCTCTTTTGCTGATATCAGACAACTTAATCACAAAGACCAGTAATTTGCTGTGCTTAGGCACTTTTGCAGAGAGGGTTTATTCTACCTCTGCTGTCTGTGCGCAGATGTCTCTTCCTCCCAATTCTAATCAATGTAAATTGGGTCAGATCTCCGCTGTGAATTACAAATTGGATCCGAAGTTGGAGGGTCACTGTGCCTGCTACTCCACCCCCTTCCCACCACCATTAGATGGGAAGCTACACCAAAGATCTTTTCTAAATAAATCAGACTTTATTGTAAAACTCGGCCACTGACGAGACATAACCTCATTAGCATTGATTTTAAAATAAATTATTGAAAGTGGCTTGCCTGCTCTTTGCATTTGTAAAATAGGAGAATGTAAATGTATTTGCAATGATAAAAATGAAAACTAAAACTTGATTCCTTTATCCTTTCAGGCAACATCACTTAAACCAGTCATGATACAAAAATGGAAAAAAATAAAACTCTGCTTTATGCAGTTCAATTATAGAACAGATACTCTGATTTCCATTGGGCCTGTAGAGTCACCTAGAAAGAAAGCAGAATGTTGGCCACAGGTCTTACATATCATTCATCAACGTTACTAAGCGCTATGGGGGTGCATGTGAACCAGGATGCTCCAATCCCTATGTCTATCTAAGTCTGTCCTTCCCAGGTAGCTAAAAGCAGGCCTCAGAGTAGGAGCCCAGCCACTGAAGTCAGAGGCTGGGTGCTGAGTCTCTGCGGTCTTTGAGGGAGTAAGTATGGGGACCATTACCTGGTGAAGACAAGTGCCCTCGCTCCACAGCTAGATGTGTCCTGTCAGCATTGCCCCAGAGTAAAAAGTGAAAGTAAAGTGTCAGTCGCTCAGCTGTGTCTGATTCTTTGAGACCCCATGGACTGTAGCCTGCCACCCTTGCCGGGATTGTCCAGGCAATAATACTGGAGTGGGTAGCCACTCCCTTCTCCACGGGATCTTCCTGACTTGGGTCTCCTGCATTGGCAAGCGGTTTCTTTACTGTCTGAGCCACCAGGGAAGCCCCCAGCTTCAGAGGGCACCACACAAATAGCTGAAGGGTTAGTTGCGCAGTTGTGTCTGACTCTTGACAACCCCATGGACTATAGCCCATCAGGTTCCTCTGTTCAAGGGATTTTCCAGGCAAGAATACTGGAGTGAGTTGCCATTCCCTTCTCCAGGGGCTCTTCCAGACCCAGGAATCGAATCCAAGTCTTCCGCATTGCAGGCAGATTCTTTACTGTCTGAGCTACCAGGAAAGCTGAGGCGTACAATTTACCTCAGATCTGTCCGTGAAGTCAAACTGGTATCTTTCAAACTCCAAAGTCAAGAAGACTGATTATATGGCAACACGCAAAAAAAAACTCTGCTCACAAAAGGGGGTTAGACAGCCGAATTTCTTTTTTTTTTTTTTTCCCATCTGTAAGGTGAGGCTTTAATTTTAAAAAGATTATTTTGAAAAAAAAAAAAACTTTTTAGGCTCAAGAACTTGTTGAATTTCTGTATAAGAATATTATTAGGCTTTTTAGCATGACATCTACTAAAATACATCTTCACTTAAGGAGGAATTAAAATTTATGTGCTGCTCAACTTTAAACAGTAATAGATTATAATGGTTCTTGCTCCTAACAGCGCATATGGGAACCCAACCTTACACAGGCTTTAAACAAATTAACCTCTAAAGATTACTGTCCACTTATTACATTAAATGCTCTACTTGATTCCCAAATATTTCATTTCAATTGGGAAAACAGTTGAGGAAGATTCTGTTAACTGTGCGAATGTGTAAGAGAACCATGGGGTATCACAAATGAGCATCAGTATCCAGAGAGTTGATTTCAATCAACACTCTTGGCACAATGTCAGGGACACTAATGAGAGGCTGAGGAGCAGGACACTGACTCCACTGTGGGGACCCTGAGAGGAGCTGGCTTGCTATGACACCTAGCTCCTTTCTGAAGTGCTGCTCTGACATCAGTTGAACTGGGAATAAAATTTTTAAAATGACTAGCTAAGAAAGAGGGAGGTCACTTCTCGCAAGTAAAGCAAAGTGACAGAAGCTTTAAAAATGCTGAATGTATCAATGTGCAACCAGATGTCAAGATGCTCTGGTGACAGATGTAGCAGAAATGCAGATAACCTCGAAGTGCAAAGGGAACAGGCGAAAAATGGAAACAGAAACCACTCCACAGAATGCATAGATATGTTATAAATCCATGGATGCTGCAGCACCTCTTCAAACAACATGGCAAATAGGAGCATGATGCTAATAGCACATTTAATTCTCTGTTGTATAGCTGGTAATCTCAATTGTTACCTCAAAATATTTGCATCCTATCTCCGTGGTAGGATCTTGAGTACTAGATATTAAACTCAATTTTTGCTAACTGCAACACTTGGAATACACTGAATTTAATTTCAAAAATCATAATTGAGCACCTACTAATTGGACGAGAAAAACCTAAATACAAATCCCTGGGGTAAAGGCTGCAACAGAGCTCAGTTCCAGCTGAGTCTCTGGGAGGCTATCACTGAGGAGACTCAGTGGGTCCCCTTTCACAGACTGGGGACAGGGATTCGAAGTAGAAGAAAATGCACAGTTCCAGGTTTGGTGCTGGTCAAAAGCAGGTTTGTCTGGAGCCAGGGGTGCACAGGGCCGCGGGGAAGAAAAGGCCAACAAGGGGCCCGACAGTAGCTTTGATTCTTTGATGTGCCCCTCATGGAGCCCTGCTTTTCCATGAAATTGGAACTTGTTTCTTCACAAACTTTGTACTTTTGGTGTCTGCTTTTCTTCTTTCCTTAGACTTCTTGCTACCATCATTCCCCCTTTCTGTGGGTCTGGACAATTGTATGGGGGAAAAATAATTCCACAGAATGGTTTCCATTTGTCTCAAATAAAAAAAAAAAAACAACAACAACCCAGTTATCTGCTTTATTATAAAATGATCTGGTTTCTGAGTATATAATGACCCTCCAGGGCAGTGCGGGCAGCCTCAGAATGTGCACACATTCCCAGGGAAGGCGCTTTGTCTTTCCATGTACTCTCCTGAAATCTCTCTAGACAACACGGCCAGATTCTGTTGTTACTGCAGCTGCTGTGAGGCCTCAGTTACAGCTCTTCAATGGTCTCAGGTGCCTTGCTGGCTTCCAGGCTTGAGGCCCCAAAGAGAAACCTGATAAAAAACTGTCCTTTCGTGGAATCTGGAATCATGAAACTGGGCCTGTGCTAGGCTGCAAAATTAATTTGGGGGAGGGCTGAAAGAGGGTTCAGAAAAGCCTTCCATTTTCTACATATTGCTTTAGTATTTCTTTGTTGGTAGTTCCCTACAGTTTAATCTACTGCAAATGAGATCTTTAAAATCAAGGGCTCCCATATTTTTAACATGGATATTCAGAAATCCCAGTAGATAACAATCCTGAAACCATATTATCTAGGACTCACATTGTGGTCTTGGCTGAAAACCTCGAGTGCTCTGGTTTTCCCTCAAGGGAAGGAGAGTGCTAGCCCTGTAGCAAATGCTAATTATCCCATGATTAATGTGATGTAGTGCATTTAATTTGATGATCCATACACTATTTTGATTAGGAAAAAACATTTTTGTATTGACTTGGTATATGTTACAGGCACTTTTCTTTCAAAACTAGGAAGTCCATTAAAATTATATTCTGGAAGGAGATTTCACTTACACTGCCTTCCCCATAGAGACAGTGAGGCTGGTGTAGGCCCCATCCCAAAGAAGGAGAAGCAGAATTGACGGGCTAAATCTCCTCTACAAAGCACATTTAACTGTTACTGTGAGACATGTCTTAGAGGCCCAAGTCATTTGATTATTGATGAGTGTGCAATATTAGCACAATCCCACCTTACTGTCAATTGTCCCTCCACCCAGCACCTGTCTTTGCAGTAAAAATGGGCCTGAGCAGAAGGTGTGAGCCACTTTCCATCTGCTCAGGATTTTCAGTTTCACCTGCTTCACATGTATCACTGAAAATGTCCAACCGGACTGTCTTAGGTCTGGTTGGCGGAGATGGGGAATGAGCCAATTCCCAGGATTCTTCAAAGAGGCAACACTTTCTGTTTAAATGCCACCAAATGGAGAATAGCCAGCATTTACTGAACACTGCCTTTATGCCAGGGCTCTCAGTGCTTTATGCATTCTGTTCCAGGCTGCTCATGCATCCTTTGTGACAGCTACTACTGTTATTCCCATTTTACAGCTGGCAAAACCACCCCTGAGAAACAGGGCAGATAACTTGCTCAAGGTCTCACAGCTGGCAGATGGCAGAGCAGGTCCATCCTGACCCAGAGCCAGCACTGTTACTGTAACATCATGCTGTGTCTCACATGTCATTGCTCAGGGGGTGGTCTTCTGAGATGAGTGTCAGGCTCCCTCACATCTTCCCTCAATTCCTCCAAGACAGGGAGGGTGGCACAGGCAAAACTAACCACAATTCCAGAAGCAACAAGCTGAGTAGCATGGACAGGAAGCTGGCTGATGAAGACTTGCATCTGAAATAATTGCATCATAATAAAATGCCAATATATCCCAACTTCAATGCAGTCTCTAAAAACTGTGATGGAGAGAAGCTTTGGGGAAAGAACCTGTTGGCTGGAAACAGCCCCGTCCTTTAGAAAATAAACCAGCAAGGTGGCTGCTTTTGCCCTAACCTGGAAAGAGACCCTGGTTTTCCTGTGATGTGGCCTTCCTCACTTCTGAGGGGCAGTTGCTGTAAGCACAGGGTAAATGGCTTTCCTCAAGAAAGTAGACCAGTCTCCATGTCCTTGGAGTCCACTCCAATATCCAAACTGGCATGAGCTTTGGCACACTGGGCAGTGCCCCAATGGATGAGGGTAGGGTTTTAAGAGGCCTGGGAAGGATGGTTGCTAAGAAACCAGTCACACATTCAGTAACCCACCTGGGGTTAGGTTTTATTTTCTGAGGCATCTTTGCCTTTACTCTCTTTTGCTCTGGGTGTCTGAGCACCAGCTGCCTTCTCCCTGTTCCTTTGAGAAGTAAACACGGGCACTAGCAACCCTTCTTTGCTCCGCAGAAGACTGAGTGGCTCTGTGAGGTTTTCCCAGAGCACTCTTACACAGCTGTGACCTCAAGTGGAGTGTCACCTGGATATCTCCCCCAGCCTGGACAGCAGCAAGTAGAATGTGAGCTTATCAGGAACCTCTGGCCAAGTTGGGGAGTACATCTCCTTTTAGGGGTTGTTGTGATTTAGATCCATTTCTGCACCCTGCTGTTGCAATGGAGCAGACTGTGAAAGGGAAGATTCTCAGAGGAGCTGTGTTTTAATGTAGCAATTTGATTCAATTTTCCACTCTATAAAATTACCCATCACTGCTCGTTGCTTTCTAACAGACACCTTCACTCTTAATTTAACAATCCTATCGAATTCTGCCAGGGAAATTGGAAAAATTTATCACCTGTGAAATTTTATTTTCCTTTGGTTGTATCTGTTTTTGTAAAACTTCATTAACGACGATGACTTGCTGAGGAAATTATCATTTTTTTTTTAACTTCAGACACAAGAAATGGCTCGACCTCAACCAAGATATCATTTGCATAATAAAACACAACAAAAAGGCTGGGGAAGTCGGTGACTGGCAGAGGCTGGAAGTGCTGGGAGAAGAAGCAGGCTCTTCTTGTCGTGGGTTGGTGACTGAGTGCGTGAGGTCCCAGTCAGGAGGAAATGTACAGCTACAGCCCTGCAACTCAGGAAGCAATGACGTAGCTTCTCCCCAAGGGAGAGATGAATGCGGTGTTGACAGGGTTGAACCCTTCTTAGGAAGCCTTGAAATGTCAGTTGCTTACTGACAATATTTTTAGCAACCAGCCCTGACTTCAGGGGCCTGAGTGTTAGGTTCACCTCAGCTCCTAGGTTCATCTGGGATTGAGGTTTAAATTGCTATAAATTTAGACTTAACTTGGATTTCTCAGCAGAGCACTGAACTCCTGGCAAATTTCCACAGGAGCGATCTTTCTGAATGGACTTGGAGATTCAGCGTTCTGTGGTCTAACTACCTCACCATTAAAAGGCTCAGGCTTCATTTTTTGCACAGTCTGACCCCCACTGGGCTCTGCACTGTTCAGCAGCTGCTATTACCCACACATGAAGTGGCTGGGCAGGAGCAGGGATGACTACACAGTTTTTGAGATGCTGGTTATCATGCCTTTGGAAGAAAAAGAAATACGTACAGTAGACCCGGGGTAATGGTGGGCAGTGGACGCATGTTAGGTCTATTAGCAAGAGATGGGATTTGATTCGTGGTACATCTGGACTAGGCAAAGGTGAACTGTGCTCTGTCAAGGCTTTACTGTGTTACTGAAAAGGCTTGTCAGCGTTTATATTTCTGCAGTCTTTTCATATCCTTCATCATTGAGGTGACTTTCCATTATCTTCACAATTACACAGAAAAGAAGTTCAAACTAGAGAGTTTTGATGAAACTCGCGGTGAACCTATGAGAACCAGCATGAGTATTCTTGACTCTTGAATCTGTTGATGTTTGTAATAAATTACTTCACGTGCAGAGATAAAAGACACTCCCCACCCCCATCAACTCATCTTGCTCCCAGGGCAGGGCTTCTGTGCTGGGAATCACGGAAGCTTCCCTGCAGTGCCTCCTTCAGAGGTTTGGCTTCCTCTGGAGCTGTCCAAGTTGTATTCTTCTACCAGGTCTAGAGTTTCTAAACCAGAGGAAGGTAATTAGAAGACGAAATGTCTCACCTGGTAAGATTTCATAAATATCTTCTTCTTTCTCCTCCATAGCCTCTTTGAGCCCCACGCTACCAGGCAAGATAATGGGTCTGCTTTGGGAACCAGAATTTGAGGAGTCAAAACCATCGATATCATCGTACATCTCTTCTTCTTCCTCTTTCTCCTCTTCTTCCTCCTCTTCATATGGAATGGTTAAGGAGCTCAGGTCTGTCAGGGCAGAGATGAGAATGAATCAAGATAGGGTGAAAAGGAAAAGGATAAGGCAGGGAAGGAAAGAGGGAGAAGGAGGAGGAGGAATGAGAATAAAACATGTCAAAAGAAAATGAAACACCAGGTTAAGTGCTGTTATTTCTAATGTGGGACTTGGTGGCAGGAAATCTACAGAAAAGGCCAGACTAGCACTGCATCAGGTTTAAACCATCAACATAAATCCTTCCTTGCAATAAAACTTGATCAGGATGAAGCAGCCCTGAAAAGTATGGGTGTGTGAGAGCACAGGAGGTGAAGGGAAGAGAATAGGCCAGAAGAGGAAATGCCAGCGTGCTTCGCGCTGCTTGTCAAATGGAAAACTGGGAGGGTGAGTGATGGCCTAGGTTCTCTAGGGCGCACGGAGCCTGGGAACTATGGTGGCTTCCATAGGACACCTGAGCTGTCACAAGCTCATTCATCTCCCCCATGGTCTCACTGCAGAATTTCAGAGAGGTTTGCTTGTAAAGAGAAAAGCGGACAAAAGTGGAAGAGAAAGTGGGATGTGGAAAAATATAACAGTAATATAGGACCAGATGGGAGGCTGAGTGATGTGGTTTCCATGTCCTTTTGCAGCTGTACAGTCTGGCTGACCTTAAAATGGGTCACCACGTAGAGGATGTTGAGCCATTACAACACTGGGGAGCACAGGGCAGGAGAGGGAGATTGCTTTCTTATTTTAATGGGGAACTGGGAAGGTTCATTCTCTGAGGCGCAGTACAGTGCTCTCTGAAACCCTGCTGAGGGGCCTCTGCAGGATGGGCGAGAGCAAGCAGGGTGCTCTGGGGAAGAAAGAATAGAGAGACATCCGATGCTCATTTCGAAATGCAGTAAAACTGTTTGGCTTGATTAGGCTTTTAATAAAGATTTTGCAACTATTTTCATCTGAATTCTGGTGCCACCTCATATGAGGAAGGGATCAAAGACACATCTGTGGCTTAAACCATATGTTATTATTTTGTTTGTTTTAAAATAAAATGGAATGAATAATTTCTTCAATGTGGGATTCTGAAAGTACCACAGGGTACAGCTCAATAAAGCTGCTTGGAGTTTTATTGAGGTTTACACACTTAGGGGTATATTACACGCATAAATCCAAGGCACCTAGATGAGAGCATACCCTGTAGTCTCACCATCAATGTTCATGTTTGCCTAGTTCTAGTCTATTATACGTGACGCTCTTGGTAGTTGCAATAGTTTGTTCCTGTGATAGTAAAGGCATAAACTGAGTAAAAGAGGCAATTGTAATTAAAGCTCTGGTGCTTCCTTCTTTTTTATCCACAATAAAATCTTATAGCAGAATTAAAAACACTAGATGAAAAGGCTTGGTGTTTTTAGGTTGATGTTCTCACTAGGTCTTGGGTCACGTATGAAGTTGGCACTTCTGCCTTTCCGCAGAGGCAGGGTCCTGCCATGAGGTGTGTGTACCATCAAGAGGGTTATCAGTGTCAGGCGACAGAATCAAGGCTGGCTGCTCCTACCTGCCGGGCCCCTCCCAGACAAGGCTGCCTGGGCCCTGTCACTGCTGTGCCTACAGGATGGCCAGCAGAGGGTACTCTAAGAGCAGTCATTTAACATCTTCAGGCAGGACTCTTCCCAGTCAAAGCAAAGAACATTTGATTGTGGTTTGGGAAACAGCAATTTGTTTTTTGTGTCCAACGTTCTTAAAGGCCACCTAGATGAGTTTATATTTCTACTTGACTAAAACTGGAAGATTTTGAACCTAAACCACATCTAGATGACTTTGGTATCATGTATTTCCTTTCCAGCATATAAGTGGTTACGAGATACTGAATTGAGCTGAGCTGGTTTTTAGCATCTCTTTTCTGGTGATTATAAATATTACAGACCTGCCTGTAGGTAGGTGGAAGAGCTAGAATGATACTAGAGGTCACCTCCAGGTTGATGGTTTCTTTTCCTTCTGAATCACACATGGTACTATTTGTTGTTATGTGAAAGATATGATAGGGAGAATGGGCAGATAAAAATATATTGAAGTCCATGGATTATATTTATGCAATACAACTTGAATTGAAAAGGGACTGAAATACTGTTTCTATAATAACGATACTTACCCTTTAACAAGAAACCTATTTGATCCACCCAGTCTCTGGCTTCAGCTGGACTAGAAGCTGTAAACTAGAGAAAAATTAGTGCATTAGTTTATCACTTTCACTGAAATTTCTGTGAATCCTTTAGGGAGGTTCAAGGGGAGGAATCTTGTGAGCTGAACTGCAGAGTCAAGTAGAAGGCTCAGAATTCTCATTAATTCTCAGATTCCTGAGAATTAAAATTTAGAAAAAAGATCAAAATCCCACTCAAAGTGGTTTTTCTCCTTCAGTAACTTTGCATACCCAAAGCTGACAGCTGGATTTGAATCCTGAATTCATCGCATTCATTCATTTGATTACCCATTCATTCATCAGGCATTTATTGAGAACAGTTTACAAAGAAAAAGGCAAACCCAAATTCCTGACTTCAGATCAATGTGTCAGTTTTGGAGACAGCGCACACACTTGACAAGGGAACACTACAAAGTAAGTGCATCTGAAAACAGCTGGATGTTGAGAAAAGACAGGGAGCACTTATCATCACCTACGGTAAGCCAGGGAGGCTTGTTGAAGTAATACTGTTTGGGTTGAATTTTTAAAGAGAGTTGGTGGAAACTGGTGGAGGGAGCTGAACATTTCAGGTGGGGAGAACCAGCCGCCAAAGATTAGAAATGAGACCATCAAGTATAGGGAAGGTAGGCAGATCGGCTTGACTGGAGAACAGTTAACAGATGAAGCTGGAGAGCTGAGGGTCAAAGAATTGATGAAAAGGCTCTGAGTATTAGGAATTCAGATTTCAAGTGCAGGCAATACAGATGAAGCCACTGTAAATTCTAGCAAAAGGAGAGGGAGATTCTTTCAATTGTTGTGAGTAGGACAGACTGAAATAGGGAGAAATTAGAGACAGATCAACTAGAAGGCTACTTAACTAGTCCTCTGAAGGAAGTGATAGGGACTTAACTATTGTGATGGCTGTAGAAATAAATCAGAAGGGAAAGATCCAAAGGATATTGTAGAGGAAGAATCCACAGACTGTGGTAATGACTTGGATTCAATGGGCCAAAGAAAAGAAGTAAACAAACTCTACATCCTGATTCACAAAACAGGCCATCAGGCTTTAGTAATTTCTTATTTTAAATGAATCAACTTGAAATGACTGTTCCTGAAAAACATTTTTATTATCTGGTCATTAGGGTAAGATAAAAACATGTGCTGTATAAGAAACTTAGATTCCTGCTTAAAACTTATTAATAAATACTGTCATTCTTGATTTCTTAAAAGCACTTGTCTATACAAATGACTAGGGAAATTGTTTTAGACTTACATAAATTTTTATCTGGGCCTTGCAAATCAGAACTTAAAAATAGATCTATAAAAAATTCCATAGAAAAGTTTGGTTTAAATTGAAAATTTTCTTTTGAAATTACATAATTAAAACCTAGGTCAGTTTTACAAAATAAGGGTGAGGATACCGTAGAAACAGGAAAGGATGAGTGCTGAGAAAGACTTGAAGGATCAAAGGGTTACGTAAGCGGTTAATATTAACCTTAGCATGGCTTTTCTCTTTTTCTTAAGTTAGCTAAAGTTTTTCTAAACTGTTTTAGTAAAATTGTGATAAAAGTAGCCAACAAGGAGGAAAGAATATGTGTATACACCCACAAAATACGTGTATTCAATGTAAAAGTATATTTTTGGTGAAAAATCACTATATTCCCATATTCAGACTTTTTTGGCCTTTTACATTTTATAATGTATTACCTATTATATCAAATATATAAAAATGAACACAGTGAAGACTGTCTCTCTCACCCCCACTCAAGTCCTCTAGTTCCTCAGTAGTCACTCTTATTACTCAGTACTCATTGCTTCTAGTATCTTAGAAATCTTTCTAGAGATATACAGTGCACCTACACACAGGAAGACTATTTTGGATAGCAAGATGAATATGCAAAAATGAATTATTTCTTCACTCTACAGTCAGATTTCTCTCTTTCTGGATTTCATAAAAGGAAGTGAAGATAATCAGTTGAAAAAGAAAGAGAATGGAAATTAAAGCCATGGAATTAGAGAGTGAATAAAGATTTGGGTTGTGCTGCAATAGACAAGACTTTCACCTGCAGTATGAGATTGAGAAGGGAACGGATGAAGAGACGGAAGCCTGGCAAAGGCGGCATCTAGGATGGACGGGTGGATGTGGCCACAGAAGGGTGGGCACAACACAGCAAAGGTGAGGACACGTCAAGAAAGAAAGTCTTGGTAAGAAACGACAGGTAACAAAGGATGGCATCCAGCATCACAACCACAGCTCACATGCAGCAGAGAACAAAACTGCGACACTAATGAGGGTCTCCAGCTCTTCCGCTCATCCTACCTCATAGCTGCGCCTGTCCTGGGAGATCAGCTCAAAGCAGGATTCTTTCTTGGAATCTTTTCGCAGGTAGGGGGCCATCCGTACACTGTAGCCCTTAATGAGGAAGATCCCTTTGGGCTGCTTGCCTGCAAGACAGGAAAGCTTCCTTTATCTCTAGAGAGATGCAACTGCCAAGGGAGGGCATCTTCTCTGGATGTAAAATAAAAGCACAGAAACAGCTGTTACCTCCCTGAGGAACCACAATAGTCGAGGAAGGGTTATTAGAGAAGCTTAAGAAGAGGCTACTGTGACAGCCAGGCAGAGATCACTGCCAAGCTAGGGAATGCAACGTGAAAGATTATTTTGCCAAAAGAGGACAACAGAGACAGAGAATTTATTAGAATGTTAAGAGATCTATAATAAGAGAAAGAAGAAATTATTACAGTGGGGAGAGTATGGCTGTAAACATGAGGCTCTTGAAGCCTATTACAGAGCTGAAACATTATTATCAGGGCCAGCAGAGCACATGTGAGGGGAGGGACAGCAGCCCAAGGGGCATTATAAGTCCGGGTTCTCCTCTGATGTCTTACGTAGCATTTGAGCTAGACTTCTCTTCCTCTCCTGTTGGTCAGGTGGAAGTTCACGCTAGAGGGGAGAATAATTAAAACTCAGTATTTTATCCCCCTTGCAAGCAGTCAGATCAGGAAGCAGCAGAGTACTGTTGAGTATCGTTAGATGATGAGGGAGGGAGTATTAAAGGAAAAGGACCCTAAGTGAGTGAAAGGAGAGATGACTATGCCTGTCACTCTTAAAAAAAAATTAGAAACAGAAAAAGAGGGGGTGGTTCCCAATGATTTTGCATCCTCGTGGTGTGGTTCAGAACTTGTAGAAGAACACAACCACAGTGTCTGGGTGATGCTTTCTGCCCTGTAGAATAAATTTCTTTTTTTTGGCCACACCTCACAGCATGTGGTTCCCTGACGAGGTTTTCAACCCAAGCCCCCTTGCATTGGAAGCATGGAGTCTTGACCACGGGACCACCAGCGAAGTCCCTAGAATGAATTACTTTTTGATGATGACGATGAGAGGGGTGGCAGTAGGAAGAAAATAGTTACAGAAAAGTAAAAGAATCTGTCCTCACCTGGTTGAGCTAAAAGAAATACACAAACACTCTGTACTTACAAAGAAAATGTCTTGGGCACAATAAGAAGTAACTGGCAAGAAGGGAGCCATGCAACAGTGCTTTTTGACACCAGAATCTTTTTTGTTAAAGTATCTCTTCTTGCTCTAACTGGCCACTAAAATGCTTTGCTGTTTCTTTGGTCACCAGATTTTATTTCACTCTGATGGCAAAATGGTCAATAAAAGTCTCCAAGCCTCTCGCTCTTGCTCTCCCTCCCCACCTTGCGTGGGAAGGATTCTGAATAAATGAACATGATACCTGGTTTTATATCCAGATATACCAACCACGTATTTAAATGTAAGGGAAATGATAAACATTTTACCAAGGACATATACGTTACATTAGTTTGAAGGTTCAAAATAAGAAAAGAAAACCTGGTTAGCCTAGAATTCAGGGGAGAAACTTTAGTTGCTGGATTTGAGAGTGGGCTAGGGGTTGGAAGGATGCAGGAGGCTTATTATTCAGGTTGTGAGTTATGCTGCTATCATTTCCAAGTACACCTCACACTTTACCCATATATGGGAAAGGCTCTGAGGAATCGTGATGGTGAACCCAAGATGAAGGTTAGTGATAACTGTTGCAGGCAGAGAGGCAGAGTGAGGTAACTGCCTTGAAGCCCATGATCTAATCTGAAGGATTCCATGTCATTTAGCAAAGCTGTTCTTTCTGCTACTTTTGAGCCAAAGGTGCAGGAAGTCCAAAGGCAACTGGGTAAGTATCTGACTATTCCCTTGACTAGTTATCCAGGCTTTGGGAGAGGAATAAGTCCAAGAAAGAAGGAAGAAGAGAAACAGAAAATTACTGAAAGGACAATAAAGGATTTACTTGGGACCACTGGCCTCTGTAAGGTGGTAGAACCCAAAGAAATCCCCGCAAGATTGCTACTTTATCTTCCTCTTGCGTTGCAGCATTACTCCTGCAGCAGTCTATCTGGCAGGAAGGAATTCCCTATTTCAAAGTTTGCACTCACCTACAGTGATAACTTTTGGCTTGTAGTTATTTGTAGCTCCTCCAGTTTGTGCTTATATCCTCTACTCCTTCTCCTGAACTAAGCAAGAGTGATAAGCCGGGATGGGAGGTCTTTGAGGGATAGCTCATGAGTGTTGTGGTTGAGTCAGTGGTGGCTTATAAGAAGCTGCTTCTGGCTTGGGTCAACACTTTGCTGCTGCTGCCATCTGGCTGAAGGGTGTCTCTCGGGCACAGCAACTATTGGGGTCTCAACACTCCATGGCTCTAGGGATGTCCACTGGATTACATCCCAGCAGCCAGTAGGATAAAGTTTGATGCATGCTCTTAGAGAGTTCGTACTCAAAGGTTGTATTTCTGGGCTGTTGGTAAGCTGCTAAAATCCTTCTCAGAATTATTCTTTTTCAATATTTAACCTATATTATTAATGCCTATAAAGTGTTTGAAGTTCTTTTTTAACAAATGCCAAGGCATTTGACCTCAATAATATGTTATTAGTCATAAGGTAGCCTTTTGATATGCTGACCACACTATTCTAGTGCTTAAAGGGGCTATAATTTCTAAATTGGTATGAGTTTTTGGTGATGAGCAAGGTATTATTTAGCCAAGCTTCTTTCCAGCATGTCTCTTTACGGGTGTTAGTTAAGGACTACTAAGTTTAGATCTAAGTGCTTGAGAATTTACGAAGTGCTTGTATCCAGGAGTGAGATGCTGCTGTGCAAATGAAGAACACTTACTTTTCTCATTGGCATAGTAGTAGAAGAGGCCTCTGCTGACAACACACCATCGCTTCTGCCACTCTGATCCAAAGAAACTATGATCTAAACAGAAGAGCAGTAAGGGACATAAATTCAGGTAACTACAATCACTGAAGAGTCTGTAAAATCCAACAACACACAGTCCAGTGTGTTATTGTTTTATTTTCCAGGTTAATGGACTGTAAAACCCTCCCTTTCACTCCCACAGGTTATCCCATATTGACTCAGAGTGCAGAGGACTCACTCAGTTAAAGGCCCAAGTTCTAAACAGGTTTGCTTGCTCTGACCTCAGCGGTTTCTCTACATTTCCTTTATCTTTCAGGTTCTATTCTCATCCTGTAGTTATAAAATTCTCCACATCTCCAGATATTTAAGTGTTGTTGCCTTTTCAGTTCAGTTGCTCAGTAGTGTCTGACTCTTTGCGACCCCATGAACCGCTGCATGCCAGGCCTCCCTGTCCATCACCAACTCCCGGAGTCCACTCAAACCCATGTCCATGACACTCTAGGCCATGGGCATGAGCAAGGCTTTCTTTGTACTAAGCCAATTTGCCTGAGTGTTAAACCTCGTACTCCAACCCTACTATCCTAATTAAAGAGTGACAGCTGAAGATTTGGACTTGTCTGAAACTTGAAAGTCAGCTACTTCACATATGATATAAAAATTACACTTGAGGCAACACAGTTTCACTCTTTATGGGTGCACACTGAGAGATGAGAACAAGAATACAGTTATTCATTTATTCATTCAACAAGTAATTACTAAGCAGGTGTGCCAGGTGAACAAGACAGAAATCAATCCCTGTCCTGATGAAGTGGAGATCTGGGGCCAGGTCTTTCCAGCCTACACACAGATACCAGGCTTTTCTTTTTTTCCTTTCCCCTTGCCTTATATCTGCCTGGTATAGCACTGGGCACAGAGAATGCATTCCCTAGGCTGGCCCTCTTTTTCCCCATTTCCATTCTCTTTTGGAATGTTCTGAGATCTGGGGGTCTAATCAGTACCTTTGCTTTTCTTCTCTAAGTATCCTTGCTTGATGATATTATCAAGCTCTTGAGCTCCTCTTTCGATGTCTTCCATTCCTAAAAGGAATAAGAGCAAAATGTTTTGTTGAAATCTGACAGAATTTTCATTGATTTGGGCTACTTGAGATAATCTACATTAATGAAGAGATGCAGACGGGCTATTGCTTAAATATGATACAGAATAAGACAATCTCCAGATGACTGGAGGGGAGTAAATTTTCTTTCTTTCTAATTATATCTAATGCTGAGATTGCTTAAAATGACTTAAATATAATATTAGTCTGTACAAGGGAGGTTGTTTAAATGTGCACTGATTGGTAAGAAAAGGACTCCAGGCAAGGAGGAGGAGGATGTGGTGGGCGGAGGGGAAATGGCTGCCGAAAACAAGCCGGAAGATGATGATGGGAACAGCAATAGCAGTCATGTAAAAACCTTTTTACCGAAAAAGCTGCTTGAATGTCTGCCGAAATGTTCAGGTTTACCCAAAGAGAGGCACCGATGGAACACTAATGAGAGATCGTGATGCAGCCGTCCTTTTGGATTTCTTTTTAATAATGTGTGACCCTTCACCTTTGATCCCCGGACCTGCATTACCTTGGCTCTCACCACACACTTGTTCATGGATGCGGCGAGAAGAGGGAGCCACAGAGCCGGAGCCAGGAGGGCTGCCACTGGAGTGAGAGCTGGCAGAACTCGTAGGGAGAGTGCGGCCATCCTGCCAGCGCCATGTCTGGCTTCAAGACAATTCTATTAGTGAATTAATTGTACTCAAAACCTGACATTAATTTGATTCGAATGTTACTAAAAATGAAATAGATTAAAGAGACCCAGTCTTGCTTCATTCAGAGTTATGAAAGAGATCTCCGGCTTGACCTGGCTCTGTCCACGTGTCATCTGGTCACAGAGGCCTGTGTGACCACCTGTACACCCACATCCCACTGTCGGTCCTGTCAGGGAGCTGCCCTTTATGTAAGAGCGATGATCTGTTTGTTGGCCCCTGTCTGACTCCCGGGAGAATGGAAGCTCCATGAGAGCAGGGCAAGGCCTCTGACATGTGCACCCAGTGTCCCCAGAGCCCAGGACAGAATCTACAGGGTGGAGTCTAAGTACATGCTGCCCAGCGGGGGAGTGGGCATCTCATCCTTCCTGAATGTTTTCCTTTAATATACCTCTTTTACATGACTTCTCAGAATGACAAAGCGGTGAATTTTGGGGGGAGGAATAGAAAAACTCTGTTGTAATTGAAATGATTGTCGGACTGGTAGAGGGTACATATCAGCCCTCAGAGTTAAGATTACAATAAAACTTTCTACGTGTTACAAAAAAAAAAAAAAAAAAGAAAAGAAAAGAAAAGAAAAGGACTCCAAAAAACTAAGAATTTGCTTAACTAAACACACACTCACTTTTTCTAACAAACAGAAAGTCACCTTAGTAAACATACTTTTATTAAGTTCACACAAAGAAAGCCTATGCATAGCTGAACTTGGCAATAATTGCCAAATCCCGATTTTGTCAATGTCAAGGGAAAAGTCTAGGAATGGTAGAAGGCTTTACACAGAGAAGATCTGGATCTGACATCAGCTTTTAATTGTATGCTGCTAACACTCTTGGCTTTCAATTAGCCTCATTAGGTACAAATTTATTGAGAAGTCAAGATCCTAATTTGTCTTCCACCACTAGGGTTTATACTTATTTTACAGAAGGGAGGGGTAAAGGTCAGAGACAAAGAGGAAGGAATTTAGTTCTCAAAAAAATAAACAACAGCAAAAACAATTTAAAATTCTGTACTTCTTAATTAGGAGAAATGAAGGGAGTGGGCTAGCATAGTCCTAATATTCATCCTTTTTAGGTTCGGGGACTAAACCTTTTGCTTCTACGCCGTTTCCAGCTTAGTTTCAAAAATGTAGATCAGAAGAGCTCTTTCTTTTTTAGCTGAGTGCCTGATTCTTTTTCCTATTTGTCCTTATTTTCAACTTCTTGTTCATGGGCTGTTTCCATTTGTGTGTTTTGCAGTTAGCAAACTCTGTGGCTGCTATAAATCTCCTGGATGGGTCTCAGGGTGCACACATGAGATGAACAGCAGCAAAGGAAAGTTCATCTGTCTAGGATTCTTTCATTTCTCCCACCCTTCTGAAAATTCTAATATCTCTTTGAAAATGTTCTCCAAGAAAACAGAAGCAGATCATACTGAGGGTGAGGACCTGGTGCAGCTAAGCAAGCCCTTGAAGGAAAAACTATCCTCTCTGCCTGCTGTCAAAAAATAAATTGCTCCTAGAGGCCTAAAAATTAAATGAAAGACACAAGGGATAAGAAAAACAGGGTCCTTTAAGCCTGGAGTTTCCATCCTTTCTTCCCACCATTTTTCGCCCCCCTTTTTAAGGTCTTGTTAAACTTAGAGACACAGTTTCTTAAGGATGCCGAGAGTCTGAATCATAAAAGACATGTTAAACATTCTATTAGAATTCAAACCTCCTTTTTTAATGCAAATCTAAATGCCATTTTATGGAACATCTATAATTATGAAAATGGGGAGACATTGCCTCGTGTGCAGGGAGAGTCTGTGAGTATGAATATTACATTAATGGGCCCACACCAGCTCACTGATCCTGCTGGCAGGAGCATAAAAAATGCTTGAGTGAAACTTTTATTTAGATGTTAAGACTCCAGGCCCCAGCGGGGTGACAGAGACAGTCCCTGTGAGTTGCCATCCGAGAGAGAGCTTGAATTGAATTACCCAGGGGGGAAGGAAGTAGTGATGAGCACTGCTTCGCTTATTTAATTTCATTTACTTTCAGTACATTATCAGCATGAGGCTTTTCTCTCCCTACCAACTGAAACCCAAGAATGCCACCACCAAGAAAACAAAGACATAATGCAGCAGAGATGTTTGAATTCAAAGTTACTAATTTTAGGAGACTAGGGACAGCACCATCACTACCTTCTTACCTTAAAAGTCACACTTGGTTTGCTAAAATTGGGCACTGAATGAGTTGCTGAATTTCCTCTCTTGGTCATCCATCAACAAGATTCTGAAGAGGAAGAGAGCTGGAAATATAGTATTTTATATGTTGTGTTTTTGTAAGATGTGTTATGTTGCTTTCTTATTAGAGGGAATCTATATTGATGAGCTCTCTTGCCTGCATTCCCTTATGGGCAGTGGGAAAAAATGGGGGATTATAGGTGAAGTTTGGAATGGCTAAGGAAAAAAATTAGATCAAATCAATTTTTATTCTGTTGATTGTCTTCTATGTCTAAGGCACTCTGTGATGAGTGCAATAACAGAATTGTTCTCAATGTAAAGTTGACTCTGAGCCCAATCTTATTACCTCCACCATCTATTAGATAAACCCAGATGGGATCCAGATCAATCTCAATCCAAGGTGAGAAGCCATTGTGGCAATCAAGTTCTCTCCCCTTTCAGTGTCAGCTCAGGGTCTCACTGATCAAGAACTGGTGGAACTGAGGATATACACATTAACTCCAGTCCTGTATGATGAGGCTGGAAGAGCCTTGTATGCCTGAATTTACAAGTAAACCGATATGCAGAGTTACTTAACATGTAATAGAAAGTATGTAGATGTTTTACAGGATGGTAATAAAAATATCATTTTTACTATCATAAAAATGGAAGGAAGAAGCCACAAACAACTGCATGAGTTGCTATTTTAAGGCAAAAACATTTAAGTATATAATTTTTTTTTTAAATCAAGGCTTTTTGTCCATTACCTAAAAAAGATATCACCACCTTGATGGAAAAAAAGAGAAATGATTTAGATTTATTGGGAATAAATTGCCCTTTGGATAAACCTAGGGGTGTATCACATTATATCAGCACAAAACAGAATTGCATTAGTGTCATAATCTCTCTCTCCTACTGCACTTAACTAAACCTCTCAGAATAGCCCATATAAAGAAAAGATTCACTTAGCTGAAGGATGTGGGGCCATAAAGATAAGATCAACAGAGAAGAGTGTTACCCAGAAATGATGGCCACCCAACTTTCATGACAGATGAAGATAAAAGAAATTCTCAGACATCTTTCTTTCCCCGTCCAGATTCCTTTAAACCTTGTATCCTCCCATACCACCTCTGCAGAGTAGAAGTCCATCTCTCAGCACTAAGCATGACTCCTTAGTTAGCCACGCACAGTGACAACAATGGGGGCCCTTTGGAGTGTGATACATTTCCATAAAGTAGTCAATAAAAAAGACACGGGAGCTTATGTGAGTCACGGCCTATTTAATCAGCTGCATTCTAGCCCACTGAGAAAAGAGAATTGGAGAAATCAGTTGGCAATACCACAGCACAAGGCTAATAGCACAAGAGGCTGCACAATTTCTGTTGCAAAAAGGTTGCAGCAAAAAACAGTACCCACAAACTTTCATTATAGGTACTGGCTTGGTCTCTTGCCCAATCAACCTGAAATGAAAATCAATGATTTAAAAAATTCCATCTTTTGTTCAACATTTTCCTCTCCCGAACCTGGACTTCTATCCTCTCCTTTCCTTTTAATCCAAGTTCTTTTCAATTGTTTGAAAAAGAGACCAAGCCAACTCCATCTTGGAGACGGATAGCTACCTCGGGTGAATTTCAGGCAGGATGAAGTTTACCAGTTTCTTTCATTAAAATACCCATGATATAGGACCTGGGATTTTGGGGGATGAGGTTGGATAAAATCTAAAATTTGAAGGTTGGGAATGGTCAAGTTCCATTTGTGATTCCAATTCACTCACAGATCACTGGGGGGTGTGTGCATTTGCAAAATGATAGCTATACTTCACAGTGTCTCAAATGGACAAAATCAAAGGGGATATGGCAGGTAGGGTGGGAGGTATAGTAGTCTCCTGTCTGGTGGTTGTTAATCTCCAGCATCACTTTGCAGACAAAGGTCTGTGTAGTTAAACCTATGGTTTTTTCAGTAGTCACGTATGGATATGAGACTTGGACCATAAAGAAGGCTGAGCACCAAAGAATAGAAGCCTTTAAACTGTGGTGTTGGAGAAGACTCTTGAGAGTCCCTTGGACAGCAAGGAGATCAAACCAGCAATCTTAAAGGAAATCAACCCTGAATATACATTGGAAGGACTGATGCTGAAGCTGAAATTCCAATACTTTGGCCACCTGAGGCGAAGAGCCAACTCATTGGGAAAGACCCTGATACTGGGAACGACTGAGGGCCGGAGGAAAAGGGAGCAGCAGAGGATGGGATGGTTATCGACTCAATGGACATGAGTTTGAGCCAACTCTGGGACACAGTGAAAGACAGGGAAGCCTGGCATGCTGCAGTCCATGGGGTTGCAAAGAGTTGGACATGACTGAGCGACTGAATAATCTGTTGGTTAAATCCTCTCCTTTGTTTTTGGTTTCTGAGTCCTTCTTTAATAAGTTCATTACTATTTTTCTTAGCTTCTTGCATTTCTGGATTACTCTTTGCTTTTTTTCTCAATTTTCAGGAACCAGTCAATAAATGACAGTTTGAGGTGTCTGGCAGGAAGTGTTCATCTTCTACACATGAAACAGGAACAGTGGTTTCAATGACTCTTCCTTCATTAGTCCCTTGGGACAGGCTTACATAAGTCTTGATCTGCTATGGTCCCATCCAATATCCACTTGAGTTTACATTTATTTCTCACACTTTTCAGTCTTTGTGTTTCGCTTATTAAGGAACAGAGACTAACACATGTAAGGGGAAAAATTCTAAGCCATTAATAATGATAGACTTAGGACCTAAAAGTTTCAAAGACATGGAAGCTTTTAATCTCATGGAGAAATAAATTGGATAGGAGATGAAAGGAAGGGATTGAACACAAAGTACTTAACCAAGTTCTTCAACAAACCATGACATAAGAAACTAAGAAACAAAATAAGTGCAATTGGAGCTAGACTGAAGGATGTCAGAGAATGGTAGAAATCACGCATATTGTTAAAACCAATGCAGGAGACAAATATTCAGGAGATCTTGATGGACCTTTGTTTCCCCTCCAGTATTTTAAGGTCTTAAAAAAAAAAATCTGTTAATCCAGGTAACAGACCAAACTAAAAATCTGTGAAAGAAATTTGTTACACTGAGGATACAGAAAATTCCCAGTAGAGTCTAGACCGGAAGTGCTAAGAAGAAAACAGACGATTGATGTATAAAATTATTAAAACTAACACATTTTAATAAAAATGTTTTTAAAAAACCTAACAGGTCTTAACCTGCATTTTATCAAGCATTTTCACATTTAATTTGAACTCCATAGCATCCCTGTGACGTATGTATTACTACCATTTCCACTTTATAGACTAGGAAATGGGCTTACTGAAATTACAGGACTTGCTGAAGGTTGCTCAGCTGGAAAAGCCCGAGCACTTTTCACCACCCTGAGTTTCAGCTGAAAAGACACATTCAGAAGTAGCTGAGGAAAGAAAGGGTCTTCCCACTCCACTTGCCCACAAGAGACCTCATTTAAACATGGAAAATGTGGGATTCCCTGGTGGTCCGGTGGTTAAGACTCCAATGCAGAGGGCACAGGTTTGATCCCTGGTTGGGGAACTAAGATTTCACATGCTGTGGGGTGCAGCCAAAAAAAAAAAATACAGAAAAAGAAATAGACATAATGTACAGTTACTCCAATACTTTAATATCAAAAAATTACTTTAAGGTCCTGTATTTCTCACATACTTTGTAAGGTACTAGATGACTATAGAATTGCTTTTAGGGCAAGTCTGTGTGAAATTCAAGAGATCAACAGATATGTCGAACAAAAATGAAAGAAAAAGAAGGCAATAAAAGGATACACAAGGAAAAGAAAATGCAAGGGAAAGAAACCTGGAGCTCTCAAATAGTGCTGCTTGAACACCAAGATTTGAAAGGCCTCTCTGACACAAGAGAAGAAGGAAAAGGAAGCCTGGTCCACTGTGGGGCTCATGCAGGAATCTTGGAGATGATTTATTTATTCTTTAAGGAAGAAATCTTGGTTTAAAAAGAAGGAAGACTTTTAAGTCAAATATCCAAATTGGTTTCTTTTCATAAACTGTCCATTAATAATGCCAAACTTGTTTGTTGTTTAGTCACTAAGTCACGTCTGACTCTTTTGTGACCCGATGGACTGTAGCCGGCCAGGTTCCTCTGTCCATGGTATTTCCCAGGCAAGAATGCTGGAGCGGGTTGTCATTTCCTTTTTCAGGGGATCTTCCCAACCAGAGATCGAACCTGTGTCTCCTGCATTGGCAGGTGGATTCATTACCACTGAGCCACCAGGCAGACCGCAGTGCCAAGCTACAAGGTAACATACAGAAACAATGTATGTTCATGGCATAGGAAGAGACTTCTTGTTTCCACAAAAAGGCACCACACTAATTACCACAGACGCCTGTGGTTTTCAGGGATGTTCCTCTTCCATGTCTTTACTTTCAGTTGGATTTTACTTACAAGAAGTGAAAGTTTTGGAAAAAAGGCCTTCCAACTCTAAGTGTGATAACATCAATGCACCAGTTCTAGCATCTAAATAAATGGGAATAAACAACAGCATCCAGTAAGTAAATAGTTCATCTAATTCAATGTAATAATTTATTAATTCTCAATCCTGGTATTAGTACACCAGGGCGTCTTTTGATCAGTTGAAGGTATTGATAGAAATGGCAGAGATTTTGAGTAATTCACTTTAAGAATAAGAATGGATTCAAAGCTTTTCCATAATAATACCATCATTTACATTCAATATGCTTTCTTAAGGGAAAAGTCAATTAAAAATAACTTATAGTGTATTTTATTTATGCCACAGTCGATGGTGATTAAACACATTTGATGTAGTATTATAATCATGGCAATCAAGAACTCCAACAGAGCTTTATTTCCTTGAAAAAAAAACAAACTGTGTTTCTTCAAAATCGTGGGTTCTTATGGAAGTGGGTTGGACATATAAATGTTGGTGGTCATGTGCTATGGGAAAAAAGATTGAGAATTCATGTAATCACCACAGAAATGATTTAAACCCAGGAAGCCTCCTGTGTCTTCTGATTTTATTAATGACATGTATCTATAACTTGGGGCTTCCCTGGTGGCTCAGATGGTAAAGAATCTGTCTGTAATGCAGGAGACCTGGGTTCGATCCCTGGGTCAGGAAGATCCCCTGGAGAAGGGAATGGCTACCTACCCCAGTATTCATGCCTGGAGAATTCCATGGACAGAGAGGAGCCTGGAGGGCTACAGTCCATGGGGTCTTAAAAAGTTGGACATGACTGAGTGACTAACACTTTAATTCAGTACCTTTAGCTTTATTTTTAATTCTAAGAATCCATCCTTAATACTGAACCACAGAGATCCAAACGACCTGAATTTCTTTTAGCAGCCAAACCACAGTAAGTGGCAGCAGGATAAAGTGAGAATCCTGACCCAAATCCAGACAGTGATGCTTCAAATGGCTTTGAGAATCTAAGGAGGAGAGGATTTCAAATACCAAATTGTTTTGTTTTTTTTTTTAACAAATCTTGAAGAATCACTGTATTCTCATCTCATCTTGAGACAGGCCACTTTTATACATGTGTTAATTGAGAGTGTTTATCTTTAAAAATGAATGACAAAATATTATTTCCAAATATATTTACTTACTTCTCTACTGGATTATGATAAGAACAGGGAGAAAAGGAAAGCAAAAGAGCCTTCCCTGGGTTTGGGGTCACTTTTCAACTGGTTTAACTTCTACCTGTCCACCATACTGTGGCCAGAAATCATCTTCCTGAAACATATATCTGGCCCTATCACACTCCTGTTTACAGCCTTCAATGGTTCTCCCTAGCCTGTAGGAGGAAACTCAAACTCTCCATCTCTTCAAAAACTTTAAAACTTGGTCTCGCCCTATCTTCCAGTTTCACTTTGTCCCAACCCCTTATCCTTCCTAGTACTCCAAACAATAAGTGACAGGCTTTGCCTTCTGGAATATGGCATGTATTTTATACTGCCAGGCCTCGGCTCATGCTATTTTTCTTGGTTGGGAATTTCAATCTCTATCACCATTTTCCAAGGAGGGAGTACTCCTTTAAGACTTAATTCAAATGTCACATCCCTTCTGAATCTTTTCTCTATTTCTCCAAATAGAATTATATCGTCTCTTTTCTCTGCTTTAATACCATTTTCTATAGGGTATTATTATAGCACAGTCTTGGTTCCCAGAGACCCTAAATCTTTTCCCCAACACTCTCTCTCCACTCTTGTCTCTTTGCTTAGATGTACATAAGACCTTAGTTACTATATAAAACTGCTAGAAGCCTGAATGAAGAAATAGAAAAGGGACTTCCCAGGAAAAAGAATGTGGCGGGGGATCTGGGTAGAAGGCAATAGGGAGGATGGCCTAAAAAGGGAAGGAGGGTAAAAATAGATCTTGCATTCATAGGGAGACAGAGAGCACTTTGAAAAAAATTAAATGAACAAAATATCATAGTGCCTGGATTGAAATGAGGGAACAAAGAAGGATCCAATATGGTTGTGTCCCAGGAGATGGGCCAGTGTTTGCACCCCAAGTGTCCAGGTAAGGAGAGTAAGAATTACTGATAGATTGAGGCAGGGCTGGAATGGCTGAGACCCATCGCAGGGCAGGGCTGTACTGTAACTGTTAAACTGATGTGGGATAAAGAATAATCCTTCCCTGAAATACACTCGGTAAACTCCAAGGAGTTTGGTGCTAATTATTTAACTTCTTGAAGCCTAAAGAAAACCTGCGGTGGGAAGTCTGGTCCCTTTCATAGAGGGCAGTTTGATTCATTAGTCATATATCTGTTTCTCTCTGTATCCCCAAGGGCCTCACACACACAGCAGGTGCCCAATAAATGTTTGTTAAACTGAATTGAAACCACTTCCAGTTTTATGGGATTTGTGGTCTAAGAAGGCAATATGGGAGTGAATATTTGTTAAATAATTCCAGTTGAGCTATTTCAAATCTCGAAAGATGATGCTGTGAAAGTGCTGCACTCAATATGCCAGCAAAATGGAAAACTCAGCAGTAGCCACAGGACTGGAAAAGGTCAGTTTTCATTCCAATCCCAAAGAAAGGCAATGCCAAAGAATGCTCAAACTACCGCACAATTGCACTCATCTCACATGCTAGTAAAGTAATGCTCAAAATTCTCCAAGCCAGGCTTCAGCAATACGTGAACTGTGAACTTCCAGATGTTCAAGCTGGTTTTAGAAAAGGCAGAGGAACCACAGATCAAATTGCCAACATCCGCTGGATCATGGAAAAAGCAAGAGAGCTCCAGAAAAACATCTATTTCTGCTTTATTGACTATGCCAAAACCTTTGACTGTGTGGATCACAATAAACTGTGGAAAATTCTTCAAGAGATGGGAATACCAGACCACTTGACCTGCCTCTTGAGAAACCTATATGCAGGTCAGGAAGCAACAGTTAGAACTGGACATGGAACAACAGACTGGTTCCAAATAGGAAAAGGAGTACGTCAAGGCTGTATATTGTCACCCTGCTTATTTAACTTATATGCAGAGTACATCATGAGAAATGCTGGGCTGGAAGAAGCACAAGCTGGAATCAAGACTGCTGGGAGAAATATCAATAACCTCAGATATGCAGATGACACCACCCTTATGGCAGAAAGTGAAGAGGAACTCAAAAGCCTCTTGATGAAAGTGAAAGAGGAGAGTGAAAAAGTTGGCTTAAACCTCAACATTTAGAAAACGAAGATCATGGCATCTGGTCCCATCACTTCATGGGAAATAGATGGGGAAACAGTGGAAACAGTGTCAGACTTTATTTTGGGGGGCTCCAAAATCACTGCAGATGGTGATTGCAGCCATGAAATTAAAAGACACTTACTCCTTGGAAGGAAAGTTATGACCAAGCTAGATAGCATATTTAAAGGCAGAGATATTACTTTGCCAACAAAGGTCCGTCTAGTCAAGGCTATGGTTTTTCCAGTGGTCATGTATGAATGTGAAAGTTGGACTATAAAGAAAGCTGAGTGCCGAAGAATTGATGCTTTTGAATTGTGGTGTTGGAGAAGACTCTTGAGAGTCTCTTGATCTGCAAGGACATCCAACAAGTCCATTCTAAAAGAGATCAGTCCTGGGTGTTTATTGGAAGGACTGATGCTGAAGCTAAACCTCCAATACTTTGGCCACTTCATGAGAAGAGTTGATTCATTGGAAAAGACCCTGATGCTGGGAGGGATTAGGGGCAGGAGGAGAAGGGGACGACAGAGGATGAGATGGCTGGATGGCATCACCAACTCAATGGACATGAGTTTGAGTGAACTCCGGGAGTTGGTGATGGACAGGGAGGCCTGGTGTGCTGTGATTCATGGGGTCGCAAAGAGTCAGACATGACTGAGCGACTGAACTGAACTGAACCGAAATCACTTCCACCTAAGCCACAAACAGTAACTTTTTTTCTGCCGTAGAGTCACTATTTTAATCTTAGGGTTGGTACTGTGAAATAAGAAAGTAAAAAAGGGAAAGAAAGGAAGCTTTAGCCAAGAAAGCCCGGAGAAAGTAGCGGGTGAAGAAGTCAAGAGGAACCATAGTGCTAAGAATGGCGGGAGGATGGATAAAGAGAATTTGGGGGGGCGGAAATCAGGAAAAAATACCATGAACCTCAACTGGAGAGAACTAAATCTCCCAGCTGACTGCATAGACTCATTGAGATATCAGTTCTTTCTACCTCAGAAGTTATTTATCTTCAGGAAAGCATCAAAGGATGTGTACAGAGAAAGTCATAACGGACAAAGATGGAGCCAACCAAAACAACTTAACAAGAGGACAACTGAATATACTTCAGAAAACAGCTATTGATGGCAGTTTCTGAGCTGCAGGCCTTGAGTGGCTGAGAACTTGGTCCTTTCTTTCCCCAGTTTTGTTCTTTTATTTTCCTGAAAGTTTTATTTTCTCTTTGAACATCACAAGTGTGTTTGTTTGCATCCTGTACACAAACATTCTATGTGTGCCTGATCACTTGGCACTGCTGAAGGTGAAAGCTGCATGGGGACTAGTGTACTCGAATCCTGGACTCTTTATTTTAGTTATTCTCCAAACCCAGAGATTTCAGGAAGGAATCCAATAATAGTGATTTTGCCTTCTCCATGTCTCTCTAGTGAAAAACATTCAGATCTCAACAGAGCACTGCATTGAGAAAACTTTTAAAGCAAACAAAGCAGAAAATAAAAAAGAAGACTCAGGAACTAATTATTGTGATTCTCTGGGGGTATTTCAGGGTGGGTGATCTAATGAGAACTCTCATACCCCATCAGGAAGAACTAGATGGGAACGCAGTGATCTCAGCAACGTGGCTTTGACCTGGGATGTATCAGCTGCTGGACAAAGGGCCACTCCCAAGCCAGACCTCGCTCCCAGCCAGCTCCCTGGGTGCTTCTGTGCAACCATATGGGATTGATGACAGAAAAATGATGGCTGCAATAAGGAACTTTGAGGGCAGAAATCACCACCTTTTCTTTTAAGTTATACATATGAGATTTAAGATCATTTTTGGTTCTTCTGTTTCATCTGACAAAACTCAAGCAAGTTTGAAGTAAGTTGAACTTTGCAAGGAAAAAATTAGGGAGGGGAAAATGAGGGTGATGTTGCTAGACCCAAAAGTTTCCAACCAAATCACCAAGTCTGTAATTGCAAAATAAAAACACTAAATCTCAATATCTATTTGCACAGCTCATTAACTAAGGGCTCACACTCAGCAAATGGGAAAAAAATAAAGGAAAAAACCTTCAGTACCAAGTACATTTGGAAAGTTACTGTGGAGACCTGTCTTTCCCTAGGATCTAAATTAGGCTGTTGTCAGATGCATCCGTCTGTCTGTCTTTACTGTTTATGTGGGAAGCCGCAAGTTGGGATGAGGCAAAGCATCTTTTGTCAGACTGTGCTGGAGAGAAAAAGAGAACATTCCTTCCTCCACTGAGTATTCTGAACATTACAGCAGGCACTCGACCTGCTTTGCTACTGGGACAACATGATTTACAATGTGAAAAGGGAAAACCTAAATCACCAAGTAATGAAAACATTAAAGTTAATGCATCACAAGTGAGGAATTTATTACCATTAACTCCAATAAACAGTTATAAAACACTTGTCCTTTCCTGTCCATGTGCAGGGACACAGACACTGGACTTCATTAAGCTCAACTTTCTTTTCTTCTTCACTAGACCAGTCATGTGTGTTTGAACCAACCACCATTTATTGTTAAGTGGACTGGTTCATTTTCCAGGACTGTAGAAAGCTGAAGGCACATCCATTTTGCTTCACGGTGCTTGGTATAGACGGATGAAATAGCGAAGTTTAGAAGACATGCTGCTCGGTATGGCTATATGAGTTTATTTAAAACTCCCTAAAATGTATGTCCGATAAAAACAGAGTAACTTCCAAGCAGCCTTTCTCAGAGGCAGGTATATAAGTAATAATGCCTGGCGAGGAGGGTGGCATATTGGATGCCAATGCATGTCAGGTGCATTTAGCTGAATAATTTTTCCCTGGTTATTGTTTGGTATAGCACCTTAGAAACCCGAGATGGAAACCCATTTCCTTCCAACATCTTTCTCTGTCACAGGGGCATACCAGTTTATTACCTTCAGGTTGTTCATGAACAAAAGAGGCTGCACATATTGGATGGCTAAGGTAGATTGGTTCTGGAATCATTTATTTTAGAGGAAAAAAAGAACTATAGTGTCTTTTTGGAAAGCCAACTCTAATCATGGAATTGCCTGAGTGTTACAAAGCAGATGGGAGGCAGCATGAAATTCAGGCTTCCCTGACCAGTTATAATAGTAATGATGATAATACTAATACTTCATATTTGGATAGCCCTTTATTTAGTGTTTGTAAAGTGCTTTCCTTAACAACATCTCTTTGATTCTGATACAGATAGAATGGCCTCAATAGTCTAGCCTTTAGGAGTTGAAACTGAAGCTCAGAAAGGGTAGAAGACTCTCATGCAGCTGGAAGGAAAGAGAATCAATACACAAATTCAGTGTTTTTTTAAGCTCTGAATCTAGTACTTCTTTGGTTACATTATGCTATGACAAACAGTTTATGTAATGAATAATGCGATAGTCATAACTATAATGTAGTCAAGATAAAGAGTGTTTTAATTCTAGATTTCTCAGCCCAAATGGTTTTTAGGAACCCTCTCTGTTAAACATGGCTACATGATTGGTACTGCAGGATGGAGTCTTGGAATTGTCCAGGATGTCCAGCTTTGAAATGAGGTCTGATTTTTGGCATTACCAGAAAAAGGCAGGTACTTGGATGACTCTCCTGTTGGGTCTCCCATGGGCCAAACTATGTACAACATATGAAAGAAAGGACTAGAGAGGCTCTGATGCAGAATCTGAGCTGTGCATCCTGCCTTGCCAGCACCAAGATTTCCATAAATAAGACCAATTGCTAAAAAGTAGTATAATTTAAGGAGGCAGTAATCACTATTTTAGCATTTCCATAAGGTACCCTAAAGAAGACCTCTTAGATGAAGAGGTTACAGGTCTCATCAGAAGTGATGGAGCAAATGACCCTGCCACTCATTTTGCACATAGGGAAATGAAAGCCCAGCCAGCTGTGATGCATTATATGACTCACTCAATGATGCCATTATGTGACATCATCCAAGGTAATGTGACTAATTTGTTGTAGAGTTGAGAAGAGAAATGGAGTTTTCTGACTCCAATTCAGCATCATATCATTCTTTCACTCCCACAGTCAGGAAATGATCCTTCTCTAACCTTCGTTTGACACACAGTACAGCAGAAAATGGTAAGCCATCCTGAAAACAGGTGAATTAAGTAATAGTCTCTGTCCTGAACACTGAGGCCCCTAGTCTTCTTTTACTGTTCAGTTCTAAAAACCCTGGTAGTTGTGTACAAGGGTACCTCCAACAGATTCATGGATCCTTCCCTGGAAAAATGAATGACCTCAGAGAAAAGACCTACAGACACTGACATTTGGGAGACCCCAAGCAAAATGGCTGGGTCTTCCTGTCACTCTCAAGTTTAGGCTTTCTAAAGTGAAGTCCATCAGTGAATATGTCCCACCTTGGCACACAGAAGTTTCAATCAGCCTTTTAGTGCCTCATATTTAAATATAAGCAAGGTCTAAAGATCCCTAGACATTTGCAGAAAAGCTTCCAACATGGAGGACAAAGACCAAAACATAAAAAGGAACTCAGAGGAAACAGTTAATTTAGGGAGCAGAAAGGAAAATTAAAAACCAAAACAAACGAGCCATCATTAATGTTCACAGAGGGATGAGAAGACGCTGAACTCATGAAATAGGATGCTTAAAAAGAAACGATCAGAGAACAAGAAAGGCTGGTCTTAAACATATGGTAGTCAACATTAAAACCAAAATCAATAAATGGGTTGAAGATGTAATTGAGGAAACATTTTAAAAAATAGGGCAAAAAGATTAAGAAAATAGAAAACAGAAGAGATAAAAACAAATCTTCTGACTGAAAGAGATCGCCATATACCCAGCACATGAAATTTCAAAGAGACCCACATCTTGGTGATGACTTGAAATTTCATAACACAATGAATAACAAGAAGTTTGTAAAAGCTTTTGAGTTGGGGGAAAAATTGGTCATACACAACGAATCAAGAATCAGACTGGCATCGAACTTCTTTACAGTGACACTAGAAGCTAAAATGGAGCAAAACTTTACAAATTCTAAGGGAAAATAATTTCCATCAGCATTTTAACACCTAAACTACCGACCAAGTGTAAAGGTAGACTAAAGAGGTTTTCAGACGTGCACATTCTCAAGAAATTTACATCCTGGGCATCCTTTCTAGAATGCCACCAGAACATGTGCCCCACCAAAGTGAGAGGGTCCATCAAGAAAGAAGGTGCTGGATCCTGGTGGGGCTCTGACCAAAGAAAGAGACAAAGGGAAGTTCCAAGGCAGGCAGCCCACAGTACGGAGGAGGACAGAGGTCTCCAGAAGAGCTGCTCTAAGCACAAAATGGACCTGCTGAATCATCTGATGGGTGTGAACACTTCCAATTCTGCTACAAAGTTTGGGAAGAATTAGGAATGGTGACTTAGAAAACTAATAAAATGAAAAAAACCAAGGCATTTTCCTACTCTGGAAAAAACAAGAAATAAAATTTAATTATAGAAGTTTATAAGGGTTGGCAGTAAATAAAATTTACACAGTTAAAACATGTAAAGCCTAAAACTAAACAAACTAAAAATTATAGTATAATCATGTTGGGAAGATGAAGGGAGAAGTGAAGACTGGGATTAGAGAAGAGTGTTAAATCCTCCTCTGCCAGAATATAAAATCAACAGTTAATATTGGAAATTGAAAAAAAAACTGTATAATAATATTATTTAGAAATTTATTATTTAAAATTATTTAGAAATATTATTTAGAAAGAATTATTTCATGAATTTCTAAATGTACACAGCAGAATTGATGAAAGATTTGAAGGGGTTGCTTCTGGAGAGTGGTACTCAGGAATTAGAAAGAGATGAATGTAGTATTATTTGATTTTTAAAACCATATGTCTATTATTTTGGTGGAAATAAAAAATAATTAGAAAATAGAAAAAACAGCTTTACAACTATTTTACAACAAAGCCACAGACTCCATATTTACATAATGATGATATCCATTCTGAATTTTGCTAAATATACAGATATTCTTAAACTTGGTATGAAGGGTTTATGACAAAGGAATCGAGAAAAGAAAGAAGAAATTGGTGTGGAATAAAGAGAAGCAATTTTTACTAAAAACCACTTACACAAAGCCATAGGTACCATTGAATTAGGTACCATTTTAAGAATATTTTAATATCTGTAATCTTTGTACAATTTAAGATTCATTTGAAATTCTAATGTTGTACTTTGTACTATAGGTTTAATTCTGCTTAAGCCCTTCCTACATTGCAAGGGGACCCACAAAAACAGGAGGTCTCTTTCCACAGGAGATCCATTTTATTTCACAAGTAACAAAGGGTATGTGATCCCTTTATGAAATCTGGGGGTCTGAATCCCTGAGTATAAACTTGCATTGCACTTTACAGAATAGTTTTATATCACTAGGCATGACCAAAATTGTATAAAGTAGCTGCAGGTAAAATTAATCAGAAAAAATTTATTTGGAACCTACCATGTGGTAGGTATTGCACCTGAGAGCAAAAAATTCCCAGAACATCCTAGAAAGACAACTTCAGATCAGTGCAAAGGCACAGAGAGCACAGACATGATTTTAATTTATAGGATTGGAAAGGTACAAGGCCATAAAACAAGACACCTGTTGTCTGCATTTATGTTAAAGGTTTCGTTTTTTAAAAAATAATCAGAAACCCATAATCATTATTCTTGACATAAATTACACATTAGATTGGGAGTGGAAATCATGTTTAAGACTAGGAAGGGAAGGAAAAGTAAAACCAACTGCATGTAATTTTTCAAGTGGAAACAATGGCAATATGAAGATATATGGGCTTCAGACCCTCTGGTAGAGGAAAGAGGCTGTGCTCTCTTACCTCTTACAGTGTCACTCCTGTGACCTCTACCATTTGAAATGCTTTGATTCCACTTTGCCCAAGGGACCTGTGAGCAACGGAAAAAGGGATGAAGGATGCCTATGCCTGACCTCACCTTTACATTGTCCAATGACTGAAGGTATAAATCAGCTTTCCCCTTGAAGACTCGAGTGTCAGAAGCTCATGTGAAATGCTGGAAATATTAAATGATGTCCCTGAGGGTTTTACTGTTACTCAGTTTTCTCCTGTAACTGGGAGAGCTGTTCACATGAAGGATACTCTCCCTCAGGACCTCAATTTGTATACAAAATGAAGTATGAAACTCCAACAACTTCTTGCCACTTTGGAAAGAAAATAAACAATTAGTGGAGGTTGCCCTTAGCCTGCTGGTCCTGCTTATATTTCAATGATCTCTGTCTATTCCCAGAGAACAGTTCACACCAACAAAGGTGTGATACCCTCATCACAAATCCTTGTTTCCAGGGTAATAAATCAGTGATGGTTAAAAAAATCTTTGCAGACAATTAAATGCATTTTTGTAATGAGGAAAAATAAAAACTCTTTGCTTTGTCCTAGTTAGCAGAGGAAGTGTACTAATAATAATTAGAATAGAGGATCAACTGCCCCAGGGCCAAGTTTCCAGTGCTAGCTCATCACTGTGATCTTGGGCTGTATCTAAAACTTCCTTCCAAGATTCTTTCTGCAAAAATTTTAAATCCCAACACACTTTGATTCATTAATCCTCACTGCTGCTGCTGCTAAGTCGCTTCAGTCGTGTCCGACTCTGTGCGACCCCAGAGACGGCAGCCTACCAGGCTCCGCCGTCCCTGGGATTCTCCAGGCAAGGACGCTGGAGTGGGTCGCCATTTCCTTCTCCAATGCATGAAAGTGAAAAGTCAAAGTGAAGTCGCTCAGTCGTGTCCAACTCCTAGCGACCCCATGGACTGCAGCCTACCAGGCTCCTCCGCTCATGGGATTTGCCAGGCAAGAGTGCTGGAGTGGGGTGCCACTGCCTTCTCCATTAATCCTCACTACTACCTCTATAATAGGCATGTGTGTTAGTCACTCAGTCGTGTCCAACTCTTTGTGACCCCATGTACTGTAGCCACCAGGCTTCTTTGTCCATGGAATTTTCCAGGTGAGAATACTGGAGTGGGTTGCCATTTCCTTCTCCAGGGGATCTTCCTGACCCAGGGATTGAATCTAGGTCTCCCACATGGCAGGCAGACTCTTTACCATCTGAGCCACCAGGGAAGCCCATAATATAATAGGCATAATTATCTGTAATAAGAAAAATGATCATTTTTCTCTTGATGGAGAAATTCAAGGGATTCATTCAAGTCTCTCAGTTAGTAAGTGGACAAAGCAGGAACAGGAATAAAGAGTCCACATGACAATCCGTACCATTAATCTCTTGGCATCTCTTTTCTCCATCAAAGATTTGAAGTACTGGCACACAAAGAATATATAGTCCCTATTATAGAAACATGACTATATATCTGTATAGAGCTTCAGAAATTTTAGAGCACGTTCAAACCTTTTATTTAGTTCAATTTTTATAACAGTCCTATGAGGTAGGTATTTATAGACTCTGTAATGAAAGAATAAAAGTAAAACGAAACAGCTTAAACAGCTGAGAAGAGCCAGGGAAATATTAAGGATTACTTAAGACACTGTACAATCCATAATTACATCATGTTTGTAAGAGACAGCTAGATGTATGAATATATTTATTAGCCTGCCTGTTTCTGTGCTATAATAGCAGACTGATCTCTAAAAGAGCCTCTGCTCTGTGTTCTAAGATCATATTCCAGTCATGAAAGGATATTCAGAATGGTGTAATGTGCTCTTTTAACACAAGCTCTCTTGTCATCGAACCATGGCTGAATTAGGGATGAATGACACTGCTTCTCTGGGGGGGAAAAGAAAGTGTGAGGGCTGAGAGGGATCCCAAATAGCATACAAGGGAAAATGAAGAAAAAAGGCTCTTTTGCCTCCCAGAAGTCTGAAAGTGAAAGTTGCTCAGTTGTGTCTGACTCTTTGCAACTGCATGGACTATACAGTCTATGGAATTCTCCAGACCAGAATACTGGAGTGGGTAGCTTTCCCCTTCTCCAAGGGATCTTCCCAATCCAGGGATCAAACCCAGGTCTCCCACACTGCAGGTGGATTCTTTACCAGCTGAGGCACCAAGGAAAACCCTCAGAAGTCTAATCTTCTGAAATAGGCCCAGTGATTTTTTTTTTAAAAAGTAGCACCAAATAGAATCAATGCTGCTTAACTAGTGTGTGTTTAAGGAAACTGGAAAAGGGTCCCTCTTCCAAAATATCTTCTCAACTGACTCCCTTAATTCCTGAAATACCACCATTAGAAGTCCATTCCCTTAGATGAAAGCATTATTCTCTACTGAAATCCAAATGCCTCTGGGAGAGGCATTCCCATCCACAGTATGATAACAAACAAGTGATCAAGGATACTGAGAGAGGGAGGCCCAGAGAGCGGCTCTCCCAGGGACAAAGCACGGTCACTTGCAACCATGCCTCAGGCCACCAAGCAGAGATAACTGATAGAAGTATGTCCAGTGCTGACTCTTACCCATGAGCTGTGTGTGGCTGACAATGTTGCATCGAGCTATTATCAGTCATTAGTACCTCAGTGCAGTGGTTCTTAACTCAGCTGCACATCACAATCACAATCACCTGTCAATCTTTCAAAAATGGAGATACTCGGACAGTACCCTACATTTGTGGAATCAGGATCAGGTGGGAGAATGGCTGAGGCATGTTTATTTTTACAAAGCTCTATGGATTTTCAGATGTTCTTCCAGAGTTGAGAACTGCAACCTTGGAGTGAATGTGTCATCCTGATGGCTTGCTGGTGGGCCTTGGTGAGGTGGGACCCCAGGCTGGGGGCCTGAACACTGAGTACCAGAACAAGTGGTGAGAGGCAAGGGAGGTTCCATAAACACAAAGTAACAAAAGATGACGCAGAAAAGAACCGAGATGACTTATCTATATCACAATTTTGACAAACTACCTGGGAGTATTATTATTTCCAAGACTCGATAAAACACTAGTCTATGAAAGTTAGGATTTCCGCATAACACCATTTAAGAAATACCAGAGCAATGACTGTTTATGCTCATATAACTCAGGTTTATTTCATCCTTTTAAAAGGCTGAAGAAGCCTCTTGCAGTCTTTTCGTTACTGTAGTATCTCTTCCCATCCCATTCTTTATAGTCCTCTCTCTGAGTCTTGCCATACTCGTCTTATCCTTGATTAGCCTCCAAAGAGAGTACTTACCAGGTAAATGTTAGGACTAGTTCCGTCAATGTGACAGAAACCCCCCTAAAACAGAGGCCTAACAAGAAAGAAGATAATCTCTCAGGAATAAACTATGCAGCAGGGAGGTAGCCAGGCAATTGGAGGGTATTTCACGTGCTCATCTCCTCTGTCTTGGCTCCGCCACCTTTCGCAAATGATTTCTCTTCCACATGGTCTGAGTTGGCTCCAGCTCCAGCCAGCAGGAAGGGAAAAGGGGGCAAGGGCCACAGCATCACCCTCCCTCACCTGTGTGTATCCCTAAAATCAACCCATTCCTTTCAGATTCCGCTGGCCAGAACTTGAGCCGCATGGGTGAGTCTAGTTGTTAGGGAGTTAAGGAGGCAGGGAGCTGTTCAGGGCAGCTATGAGCCCATCTAGAAAGACAGAGAAGGGGAGATGGCTAAGTCACGCCAGGAACTGTGCACGCAGCAAAACAAGTTACAGGCGGTCACCTGATGAACCGAGACTATCTCACCGGAAAGAGCAAATGAGTGTGGTAAGCAAAGACTGCTTAATGCCAGGTGCTGAGTAATTCGTGGTGATTAGAGGAAACTGTTTTCCACTAATGAAGAGTGAGAATATGTTGAAAGTAGTTATCTGTGGACCAGGCATCACAACAGAGGCCTCAAATAAATGAAGTGCTTGGTTTGTCTTTTGAAAGCTTACAATTCCTCTTGGAATTTTGTGATCCTAAAAGTCCACCTCTTGCCTAATGAAAGATCTGAATTCAGTCCTTCTTCCCAAGTCCCTGGAGTCAACTTCTGTAATCTGTCAGGAGCAGAATGGCATACCTAGTCAAGGATTTCCACACTAGCTATCAATAAGTAAGAGAAATACTTATTTCACATACAAATTCTGCTGAGATGAGCTTTAAAAGATTCTGATCAATGAAAAGATGTACTTTCTCCTGACTCTAGGGTTCCAGGTATGTCAGTACCTCCCAGTCTGTGACAAACCTGAGAATACAAAGCAGAACTATACTGGTCTAGAAGCATGCAGTCTAAAATACAAGAAATCTGTTTAACTCTGTAACTGTGTTTGGATTGCTTCTAGGATGGTTTAAAAGTAAAGTACTGCTTTGTTTTCCCATCAGATCTCCCTATATCATCTGATAGACTTGTTTCCTTTCTCTGCGTTTCTCACTCGTCTGGCTGATTGAATTGTATAGCCAGTTAGCTCAGTTAGATAGGGCATGGTGCTAATGAGACCAAGGTCACAGGTTTTATCCCCAGATAGGCAGACAGGTATCCAGAGTAAAATTCTGTCTCACGTCTACTTGGTTGCTTCTCTCTCTCTGGTTAGCTGTTCTGAAAGGATATGTACTTCTCAAAAGGGGGACAGAGTTAGAAAGAGTTGGTGTCTTAGCAGAGATCAGCTGTGCTGTGGAAAAATCCCACAAAATGCTGGACTGGAAATATCTCTATACCAAGAGGAATACAAAGTAGTTTGGTTTACGAAAAGGTCCCTTCTACTTCCAGGACACTAGGACCCACAAGCATGGAGACTGAGCTGAGACACTAAGGATGGAAAAAGAAAGCTAGAGAGGCAAGAACAATTGTCATATTCCTAGGCTAGGGTCCAGAGCTCTTGTTTCCTGCTTCCTGCTGGATCCAGGACATTCAGATCACATGTGGTCTCCTATTTCCAACCCCACCTCAGTGTTCCCAAGTCAGTGGTGAGTAGTTGTGATGTTGTAGAGGAAAATCACACCCAAAACAGGAATAAAACTCACAACCGCTTCTACTTGTTCTAGATAGAAATGTCATTTCTCACCACTGGAAGACTTCTCCCACCCCCTCCTTATCAAAAATCTGTCACTCTGTCCACACATCAGGGAGAACAAATGTGTTTTTGATCCCTCTGTGAACAAACGAGACTCAGCACCTGCACAGTGCTCAAGGGTGGCCGGCCCTCATCCTCACTCTGAGCCGGCTGCTGCTCTTGGGCAGAGAAAGTAAAAATGATTGATTCAACATCTTAATTAAGATAAACAAACAAAGAGGAACATCAAATAATGGACCTGACAGTTTGAAACAAACTGAAAGTACAGCTTAGTATTTCATAAAAGAAAAAGCGTTTGATGTGAGGATGGCAGTTTAATAATTTGTAAATATCACTGGCTTGGTATTATAGCTAATCCAAATATTTTCATTTCTCATCATAAGTTACCGTCTGCTGATGGCTTGTCCTCTTCAACTCACAGCTTTCACCGTGGAGCCTTTGACAGGGGTGGAGAGGAGAGGAAGAGAAAGGGTCACAGGTTCTTTGTGGAATGTGAATTACATTGTCAACTTCCTTTCTACACTCTGATTCAGATAGTCCCTGGAAAATATCACCAACAAGCCCCAAGCTTTTATTGCCTTTTTCTTCAGCTTCCCTAAAAAAGTATCAAAATTTAATCATTACAGCTTTCCATTAGCTTCTGACTGTTTTACTAATTAAGTCTGAGCTTTTCCCCACTCCTAATATGTAAAGAAATGGGAAATGAAACCTCCTCACTAACTGTAATGTCCATACAATACTGTTTTTATACCATAATGAAGTAGTTAACTTTATACTGAAAAGGTGTTTTATTGCCCCTGCTGCTGCTGCTGCTAAGTTGCTTCAGTCGTGTCCGACTCTGTGCGACCCCACAGATGGCAGCCCACCCGGGGCCTCTGTCCCTGGGATTCTCCAGGCAAGAATATTGGAGAGGGCTGCCATTACCTTCTCCAATGCATGCACGCATGCTAAGTTGCTTCAGGCGTGTCCGACTCTGTGCGACCCACTGCAGGTTGCCATTTCCTCCTCTCTTTATTGCCCCAATGCCTTACAAACAGGGTAGCTGGGGTAAGTTCATCCTTGTGTCTTCTGCCAAAACACCTTTGGGTGGGTGCTGAGGACAGGCAGCAAGTTGTGATGGCAATTGTAAAAAGGTGAATGCGGCAACCTCTACATTGGTCAGAGCACTGTGACTTAGTGCTTGTGAAAAAAAATTCAGAGAAAGAGTAGACAATTTTACTAACTTATCTGGACTCTCCAAGGGAACAAATCAGATACAGGTCTTGAAAGCAGAGCCAAAGGAATACCACTGGGCAGCCAGAGGCTTTGGGCTTTTAAAGTATTTTTACAAAGGGAAAGGGTGAATATGCAGGCCTGTCAGATCAACCTGTAAGCGGATATACCTCTGGGTTCAGGACATGACCCTTCTCTTGTGCTTTTCCATTCTACTCTTTTTGCTCAGGTTCTTAACAGCAGCATCTTTTGGTCTTTTTTTTTTTTTTGCTCTCAGATGATACCAAGCCCACGCAGAGACCACACTAGGTGAGTGTGACTGACTGGGTCCCTCAGAGGGAAGCTGCAGTTCTGAGAGTTCTCCACAGGGAAGCAGTATGAGATCAGGGTTTAGATTAGGTGGCCCCAGCACCTCTAGCTTTCCCTGATTCGGATGGAGACTGTCCTTCTGTGTGCAAGATGACCAACAGGGCAAGCTCAGGCCTCAGGAGACCCCACCCTCCTCCCCAGCCCTGAGCTTTACTACCATCTCCCCATGTAGCTCTCCATTCCCAGGTCTGTTTCTTTGCATTTGAGTCATCAGCTTGCAGAATACTGCTTTGTCCATTCCATCTCTGGTCTGTGCTTTATCTGAGGGATGCCATTAAGGCTAAGGATGCCCTTCTGGCCAAAATGGCCATATTTTAGCTGGTGGGTTCACATCACTGCCACAGAGAGGAAACCTGCAGAGGGGTCCTTAGCAACGTGTCAGGCATGTGTCTTTGTGGGCAGTATGAATTCTGGTAACCTCTGAATGGTGGGATAACTCTTGACATTTCTCAGGAAAGAATTGGTTCCCATCTTTGGCACTCTGAAGAAAATGGTGCCAGCAACAACTTGATTTTGTTTGCGTTATAGAGAGTAATACACCGTTATGGTCAAAATTCCTAAATAGAGAGCTTATAACTTAGGTTCTATCTTGACAATGTCCCGTTGATATATTGTGTGATAAAAGCAAAGTCACTACTTATCTTCTTTGCTTATAAAATAGAAATTACACCTGACATATTTCTGATAAGCTGCAAGAACTATGTACTCTATGTGGACTTTGTACAAAGTACCCAATACAGTGAATATTCTTAAGATAGAAAAACTTTGACCTTTCTTTTGACAAACATTCTCTAAAATACATTTATTTTAGTTGACACATTGACAAATATTACATTTGTGAAAGTTAAAACTTTCTGAGAATTTTAAATCTTGAAAGTTCTTCTAAAACAGTGAGCAGAAATCCCATTTCCAGCATTTCATGTGATGAGAGTGGTTTCTTAAAATATATGTCAGGTAACCTATCTCTTATCACACATTTTCTTTCTTTACCTGAAGTCTAGAATTTAAATATTTCTGTCAAGTTTAAGAGAGGTATGTGGCACTGACTTTACACTGATTTCATCTTTTTCTTCACAGTCTATCCCAAACCATTTTCAGACCCACCCCCTCAATTGGTTACCTTCTTTTCTAGGTACAGTCAACAGAAAACAAGCAAGAAGCTTGGAAAGGAGAGTGAGACCTGCCTTTTCAGTGATCTTTCAGGTTACTTTGCCTCCCAGACAGGTTGATACAAAGATAAGCAAAAGAAGAGGTTGTGGGCAGACCTCCGGTAAAACTCTCTCAAGAAAGGATCGGCTGCAGTAGTGCTAGATAAAAATTGCAATTGCCTAGCTTCATCTCTCTGGGGTATAAATTGGATCAGAAAGGTAGGGACTGAGACACATATAAACAAAATGAAGCACACAAATAAAATATTGATTTTCCCCCCTGTATTCCACCTCCAAAAGATAACAAACCAACTCTCAGTGGGAAGAATGCTATCTTCATAATACCAGCCATTTAAATTTTTCACAAACTGCAATAGCTGCGGTTATTGGTATAGACTTCATGCTCTCTCTTCTGACCTAATATGACTAGTAATTTTTAGAAATTTTAGGTGATGCTATGCCCAAATGAGTTTTAATGCTGAGGTTAGATGATATTGCTAAGGTCTGTGTCACCCATGATTTTGTGTGTCTGTTTAGAAAAGGTTAGGCAAAGGTAAGAGAGATACAGAGCTCATTGAAACATCTCTTATCAAAGAAAAACTTGTTAAAAAAAGATTTTAACAGCTCAAACTACCTTGGAGGCCAATAAAAGCACCAAACCTGATTATTAGACCATGATCTGAGGTTAGAAAAAGGACTCCAGTGCTGACTGATTGGAAAGCTATTGGAAATAAATAAAAAGGCTACATTATGTGAAGCGGAGGGTCACAGCAAGGGAGCATCTTGAGAAGTCATAGGTGCACTGATTACATTTGTCACATTTAATGACTGCTTTGTGTATGACTTGCTTTTTGTAGATCTTCTGTATGAGATATTTTTAGATAAACAGACTTCACAGAAGAGGAGAAAGGTAATAAGTGTCACCTTGTGTTAATATACAAACTCTCCACCTTTGGGATCAAATTTGGTGCAGGGCACAAGTGAAATGAGTTTGGTGGCCTCAAGTGAGGCCACCATCAATAGTTATCCTTAAACAAAATCACAAATCATTTGCTGGCAGCAGAGATCAGAGACCTGGAGCTGATGGCAAGAGTGTCACAGGTCAGGAGGAAGACTTGGGCGGAAAACCAGCCATTATCTCTGGGTTTCCAGCCTGACTTCAGCTCATGCAACCAAGCAACCCTTCTCATCCATAAACACTAACATTCACACTGATTTTATGACCTCTCTTTGCCTGCCAAACCCAACATCAATATTCCCAACAACATTTCATGAAACCCCCTGTTATCTACGTCCTCATCACTCAGTTCTAATAATAGCAATTTCATAGTCACTATGAAAGGGAGGCCTATTTTTAGAATACTACTTGTCATTAGTAAAATAATGGAACTTGTTTGTTCCAGTGAATTCTAAGTCTAAACATTGCTTGCTTTCTCTCTACTTAGTGAAGGGCTTCTGTGCTACTCTGATGAAAACATAGAGAATTAGAAAACAATGACTGTGTGAATGACATTTACAGAGATCTCATTCTGGAAAGGGCACATTTTATTGTGACTCTGTGTCAAAAGTGTAGTTTCATCAGAGGACAGGAGGCAAAAGAAACAGGCAATCAATACTTGGGCCTGTGATATCTGAACTGAGAGAGAAAATCATTATCCTGTTATTTTTATTGTGGCATGATGCTTGAAATACTGTACTTTGTTTCCATATTAATCCAGTATTTTGAGGGTTGCAGATTTAAAAAACCCTCACAGGGGTAGCCATGTGAAATCAGAACACAAAGAAAAACAAGTATGCACACATATTTTACGGTGGGAATTTGGAGAAAGTCAGATTGAGAAAGAGAAAAGTTAACCTTTTGTAAAAGATATAATAATCCAATTTCCTGAATCTGTGTATCTTACAGCTATGTTTAATTTCTGAGTTTTCAGAACCATCAATAAAGGCTTCTTTGTTTCTAATTTTTGGGCAAAACATATAGATTTCCAGTAGATAAGAGCTCCCTCAATAGTAACAAGGTTATTTGGATAATATTTGCACTTCTGTACTTATCGAAAATTTTGTTCCATTGTTAAGAAACTAAACAAGTGCAAGGTAGAGAGCATGTGGAATTTGACATTTGATTTTAAAGTTTGGTGTTATTTACTTCTCACTGGCAAAACACTGGTCACTGAACTTGAATTTCTTGCTGAAAAAAGGAGAGGAATTATCGTTCACAAACATTTTTTAAATTTTTGTGTCCAGCCTTAAGTACCTTACCAATTCTGCCTAACTGCTTCTAATATGACTGTTTACTGGTTATTATTTTCAAAACACTTCAAGATATTTAACCTTCCCTTCTCTAGATTTCAGCATCCAACATGAAACTCTATCTGAATGTATATTATGGAGAGTGGGATCATACCCACTCTGCAAAACATGAATACAGCTATCCTCAACCTAACTTTCATACTTCTGTGGGTTAGTTATTTAAATTTAAATTCTATTTTTTCTCTTTGAATTATTATCGATGAGATTGGCATTATATAGTCTCGAAGTCATGACCTGCTTTTCTAGGCTGTCTGTTGCAGCCCCAGGGAGAGCTAAGTGGTTCCTTAATGAACAAGAAAAGGTTATCATGGCTGCACGTGGTGTCTCCCAGTCTGCTCTGGCTAGAATCTCTAGCCACCAGAGATAACAGTTCAAAGTCATGCAAATGAGGGCTACTGGCTACCACTTTGTTCCTGTGATCCTTTGGCAAATGCACAACAGCAGCAGGAAAAAAGGATCTTCTCAGAGACCTAATCCATCTGGGCAGCCGGTTTATTTCACGTAAACAAACTACTATAACCTACTCACAAGAATTGTTAAAATTAAGAGAAAATGACAATACCAAGTGCCAGTGAGGATGGGAGCAACTAGAATTTTCACACACTGTTGGTGGGAGTATAAACTGGTACAAGCCATTAGAAAAACTGCTTGGCAGAATCTATGAAAACGGAATCCTCTGACCTCTTGTAGGTATAAACCCAAGAGAAATGCCAACATAGTGTGCACCAAAAGACAGTTATAAGAATGTTCACAGCAGCTTAAAACAAGACAACTATATGCAATAATAATTAACCTTTTTATCATGTATAAGAAAATGATATGTAATACTACCACTTTGACAGAAATTAATATTTTGGAGTAATTCATATTGTGAAGAGAGTTTGCAACTTGCTTTTTAAAATTTAACACTATATCATGAATCTTTTCTTATGCAATTAATTTTTAAAATATTTAGATTTAAAAGAAAAGAGATACATAAAAATAAAATAAAGAACCAAAACAAAAACACTGAAAAAAGAATATTCATAGCAGCATATTCATAATATATCCAAAGTAGAAGCAACTCGTGTCTACTTACAATAGAATGAAATAAAATGAATAAATAAACTACTTTATGGCAATAAGAACAAAGAACTACTGCTGCATGCAAAAAGAGTGATGGTTCTCACAAATCCAATGCTGAATAAAAGACTCTAGATACTCAAGAGTGTATTGTATAGCTATTCACATGAAGTTCAAATATAGGCAAGATTAACCTAGTGATAGAGGTCGTGAGAGTAGTTACCTTGGGGGAGATGATATTAGGAAAGGGCACGGAGAAGATTCTGGGGTGCTGATAATGTTCTAAAACTTAATTGGGGTAGGGATTACATGAAAATATTCACTTTGTTTAAAAAAAAAAATCATTGAGTTCCATGCTTACAATTTTGGGCATTTTTCTGTATACATAATATACAATAAAAGTTAACCAAAAAACGATCAGTGTAGTTTGTTATTAATTAATGCCTTTGTCAGCTTATGAAATACTAGGAAACAAGGGAAGAATGACCAAGGTAGTTTCTCCTTGAATGAAATTTCCTATAGAATTATATAAGAAATTATGTTACATGGTTAAAAAAAAATTGTGTTTCTTAGCCTGGAACTCATAAAGCTAAGTGGTGACTTGGCTTATACCAATACAGAACTTGAGTACTGAACAGTGTGTTATATCAGGGGTCTTATAAGGAGGGTGCTAACCAGCTATTCCATTTATGCAGCCATTTAAATAACTTAAAATTAAAACAGGAAAAATATCAGCTGAACATTAGGAGGAATTTCTGAGCCAGGAAGTTGAATGATTGTGGAAACATAAGTGTTGGACATTTTTAAGAAAGAAAAACATGGGCTTCTCTGGTGGTCCATTGGCTAAGAATGTATCTGCCAATGCAGGGGACACAGGTTTGATCCCTGGTCTGGGAAGATCCTACATGCCTCGGAGCAACTAAGCCGGTACTCCACAATAGGAGAAGCTACCACAATGGGAAGCCTGTGCATTGAAATGAAGAGTCCCACTCTTGGCAACTAGAGAAAAGCCCACTCAGCAACGAAGACCCAGCACAGCCAAAAATCAATAAATTTAAAAGAAAGAAAAACAGCTGGCAGGTGGACAGGAGCCCCTGAGATGTCTTTTAGCAGCATTCTTCAGTTCATAGTGGAAAGGTGGAATGTTTAAAAATCTACTCTAGTATAATGCCTGGTGAGAGCAAGTGTTCAAAAATATTAGCTCCACTGTATCACTGCTAATAATACTCAGAAAGCATTTCAAGTTTAGGTGGGGGTCTAGTCCTAAATTTACTCGGTGACAGTGAGACATCCCCAAATCAATCTCTCTTTATAATCTCTGTAGCCAACTCCTCCTGATGATAAAAGAGAGAGAAAGTCCAAATGGTTAGTATCTCTAAACTGTACTGATTTCTGAGATGAAACATGGTATGTAAATATAAAGAATTATTAGTACAACAAACCTGGCCAACTGCAACATTGATGATGCCAGAAATGTCAATCTAAATGAAATCTTAACACTGGCTCAGGAATTAAGTAGCTACAGGTACCCATGGGCTTTGAGAAGCAAAGAGAGTCACCACTGGGCTCTGAGGAAGCTAAGCTGGGGTAAAAGGAGATAGGTCTAGAGGAAACTCCCTAGCAAATGTGATAAAATGGGTTTCTGAAGCTAATGTAAATCAATAATGGTTTAGCTATTATCGAGAGTTTTCTAGAAGTTTTCTTTCCATTCACTACCTTCCTCTATACTCCTATACTCTTTCTGCAGCTAAGAAAAATCATATTTCAGAGATATAATTAAACTGACTTTTTTCTGGTAACTGAAAAATATACTTAGCTAAAATGAAGATGTATATAGATCAATATTTTTTTAATTGAAGTAAGACTGATTTACAACATTGTGTTAGTTTCAGGTGTACAGCCAAGTGATTCAGTTATTTCTTTCAGATTATATTCCATCATAGTTTATTATAAGATATTGAGTATTAATCTGTGTGCTATACAGTAAATCCTGTTGCTTATTTATTTTAAGTATAGTAATTTGTTTCCATTAATCCCATACTCCTAATTTGTCTCTTCCTCCTTCCCTCTTACCTTAGGTAGCCAAAAGTTTGTTTTCCATGTCCATAAGTCTGTTTCTATTTTGCATATAGGTTCATTTGTAGAATTTTTAGATTCCACTAAAGTGGAATATAAGTGATATCATACAGTATTTGTTTGACTTGCTTCACTAAGTATAATATTCTCTAGGACCATCCATGTTGCTCAAATGGCATTATTTAGTTTTTTTAATGGCTGAGTAATATTCCATTGTATATACATATATACCACAGTAGAAAAATATTTTTAGTGCTTTTAAAATGTCCTCTTGAAAGGTATATGATTTGAAAACAAGCCCTTTAGTGTTAAAGTGCTTTTAACTCAGTTCCTGTGTAGCTGTGGAGATTAGTGGCATTCTAAAACCTGCTGGAGTTCCTGCTTGGTAAATAGAAACTGAGTTATAGCAACTATAGTCTGAAGAATCAAAAATAGATTTATGCTTCATAAAGACCTATGTAAGAGAAATAACTATGTGGAAATTTTAAGTCCTTTCAGTTTCTGATTTCCAGCAGCCCTAGAATGGCTTGCTGGCATAACCAAGGCACTTGTGCTTAATTATAAGCAACACGGCAATTCTCCAAATTATACAATCAAGTAATGACCTTATCTTCTGGACAGTTCTGAGTTACTACTAAATTTCCACATTATATGCTGCAACTACATGCTGTGCAGTGTACTGTCCTTGTGGCACGCCCTATGAACTTCTGAAAACTGAAGTGTGGGGCCAGTATCCTATGTGCGTCTGTATCTATAAAAGCCAGGCCAGAGAACCACTAAGTCTTTCCAAGAACAGATACTTCTGCAAATTTCACAAATCAAGTCTAGGAGAACTATCACATACGTTTGAAAACAATTGGTTATTTAAAAATAAGCCAATGTAACCAGTTTTTATTAGCTCAGAGTGACCCATGGTTGATGGTTTGGTTTGAGTTATTCTCATTCACTTGAAACTCTATTGGCATATTCTATGAGTACAAGTACTGTGCTAGGGATTGAGAAGGGCAGATGGCCTCTGGGAGCTGCCACAGAGAGCTAAGCTGATTATCTGAAATTGTAACAATGCAAGAAAATACATGATTAGGTGTCAAGATAAAAGATACACATTTGAAGTTCAGAGGCGGAGGTGCTCATGGACTGTGGAGGAGGCTACCTGGAGCTGGACTCTGAGAGCTTCTGTTGGGTAAGCATGTGTGCCTGTGTTCAGGAAACGCTCAGCATTTCATCTATGAGCTTGGACAAACAATGAGACTTCAAAGATCATGCTAAAAAGTTCCAGTAATCTAGGTTTCCTTTAGTTATGCAGAGTCATTGAAAGTTTTCAGTCAGAAAGTAATATGTTTTTCTAGCAGTGGAGATGATTCAAACATATAACTATGCTGCTGACTGAGCTATTCCATTTTTCAAACAGAATAATAATTCTTAATAAATAAATTAGTTCTCAATTCTTGCCTTAGACTTTTTTTCTGGAATAATGTGGCATATCCAAAGGTAGTTAATGGATAAGAAATGCTATCAAATTAAAATTTTCTCCCATACTTTCCCCTTAAATCTTGAGTTATTTTGCCACTTTTCTACAGGGAGCCAAAAAGAACTAGTAAACAAATATATAATGGGAATTTTTTGGAGATCACGCCCATCATGCTTAGTTCAGTGGCCCTTTTGAGAGGAGAGGGGAGTTGGCTATACTCCTAGTTGAAAGTTTATTTTGCATAATATAATATGGCATTATTTTATGTTAGTAAAATTGTTTATATATAGGAATCAAACATAGTTAATGAGGTTTTGCCAGCTGTACTAGAACACATTTGAAAACCACTGTTATTTTTCTGAAAAGTCTTATTGTTTTACTTCTATTTATTTATTTGGCTGTGCTGGGCTTCACTGCATAGGCCTCCTTAGTTGTGGTGCACAGGCTTAGTTGCCCTGTGGCACATGGGATCTTAGTTCCCCAACCAGGGATTGAACCAGGGTCCCCTGCATTGGAAGGTAGATTCTTAACCACTGGACAACCAGGGATGTCCCAATATAGCCATACTCAAATCTATTCAATTTCAATAGATTTAGAAAGCAGAAAGAACAGCAGAGACCTCACTTTACTGACAAAGGTCTGCACAGTCAAAGCTATGGTTTTCCCAGTACTCATTTACGGATGTGGAAGGCTGAGCGCCAAAGAGATGCTTTCAAACTGTGGTGCTGGAGAAGACTTTTGAGAGTCCCTTGGACTTCAAGGAGATCAAACTAGTCAATTCTAAAGGAAATCAACTTGAATATTCACTGGAAGAACTGATGCTGAAACTGAAACTCCAATACTTTGGCCACCTGATTCAAAGAGCTGACTCACTGGAAAAGACTCTTATGCTGGGAAAGATTGAGGGCAAGAGGAGAAGGGGTCAACAGAGGATGAGATGGTTGGATGGCATCACCGTCTCAATGGACATGACTTTAAGCAAACTCCAGGAGATAGTGAAGGATAGGGAAGCCTGGCATGCTGCAGTTCATGGGGTCGCAAAAAGTCAGACATGACTGAGTAACTGAACTGATAGGGAACACTGTCTTTACTACACAAGAATTTATAATCTAATAGAGAAGGGCAGATTGCCATGGCCTCTGGCTGAGCCATGGTAAAGTCTAATAGTTGTATCTCTAATACATGCATGTAGATTCTCTAAGTAAAATAGTATATTTTCATGTGCTTCTCCCTTACTAATATTGACTTAGAGTTAGGTGGGATTGAATGAGTTAATGTTTGTACACAGAGGCTCTCTGTATTCTCAGTTTTTGACCACACACAGTAGGTGCTCAATAAACATTTTATAAATCAATGAGTTAAAGGTGTTAATATAGCAGGGAGTCAGAGATTTTAGGTCCTGTTACTGATTTTGTCATATATTTATTAATCAAACAGATATGGGAATACCTATCTGTGCTCATTTTTTTCTCTTGGTGAAATCACGATGATAAAACTTCTTTTACAGAAATACGGTGATGCTTGAGATACTGTGTGCAAAATGATTTGTACTCCTTGGAAGAGAGGGATCTTATAAATAGAAGGCATTGTTCAGGTTACCCACAGCATTCAAATTTAATTTGTACCATTTGGAATATGTGGAAGGTCCATGACCTCAGTAATGAAAGCTGCTGAGCCCCTGATGCCCATGGAAAAAAGCTTTTTCTCCTTGTTTTTCTGCCTGCAAGAGAGTGGCTACTGTGTCCCCAGCCTGTCTGTTCTAACTATGATATACTTGTTTTCTTCAGCGTTATCCCAGTTTCTCATTATGAATACTGAAATGAGCAGATCCTATACTTTGGAGTGGGCAGAAGGTGCATAATCTGAAAGAGCAGTAATAAGGGCCCTCAACTTAAGAATGAAGAGTTGAGAGAGATGGGTAAAGAACACTGACTAGGACGTGCGAGAAAAGACAGATCAATCCCAACGATTCATCATGCCAGGAGCTGTCCAAATAATCAAAGGTATCAGCCTGGGTGATGTATAGCTGATGTCACTTGGCGAGACCCTTAACAAGGCAGCTAGTACAACAGCTGCTGCTGGTCAGTGAGTATCACAGCACATGCCAGGCCAGGGCAGGGGAACACAGACCATCCATCACTGACCCAACTTAATGGCTAGGCTTATTAGTAAACATCCTCTGTGGCTGACAGCCTGTAATGGTACAGGATGTTCCCCTACTGTCCCCCAAATAAACTGACCCACCTGACAGATGTGTGAAATTTGTGGTCCCTCTTCAGATTCTCAGAATAAGTATAATTTATTCTATTTTATCGATAGAGGCAATTGTGGATCTTTAGGAAAAATAAGAGAAGCCTCCATTTAGCAAATGCATTTGTAATCAATTCTTCTCTCGAGATGGTTTTTCTCTTCTTAATGGTAAATCAGAAAAGTGACAGTGTATGTTGACATACATGCATTATTCCATAGGCACTACTGTAGGTGAATTTCATCTATATTTCTCCCTACTGTGGATCAGAAATTCCCAAAGTGGAAATAAAATCCACTCTCTGTACTAAAGATATCTAAATCTACTTTAACTACATTATGTTCTTGGAGAGGATATCTTAATGGACTAAGTATGAGGTTTGAAATATCTAGACTTCCTGGAACCACAGGTTCAGTTCCCAGCTGAATCGGCTCAGTCCTCCAGTCTTCACTGGCAGATAAATTAAGATACTAAGAAGCTTACCATGCATAGATCTCTTAGATGAACTGTAGTAAACCATAATCTCATCTATTTTTTTAAGTGCACATTAAACTTGGTTCTGGTGTTTTTGACCTCACTGAAAAATTCTGTATAATATGCATGGTTAATCTGATGCTTGTCACTCAATAAGGACATACCATTTAGGGGAGAATGCATGCTCCCTCAAATTTAGAATTTCTTAAGCATATGGAGTTTAAAAATGGTCAGGTTATTGCAATTCCAATTACTCCTTCCTACCTCTTCACCTTTTGTTTGTTTGGACTTGAGTTTTTGTGCCTCACCCTTCAGTGAATCTTCCTCTTAGCCTGACCTTGGCTAGTTTCTCTAGTTGTGGCCATTGACCTTGCTTTGAATTCTGGCACAGGCTAATTCTCCACGTCTTACTTATGGCTTGGATCTGGATTTTTCCCTACTCTGACTTCCAAGATTTGGAGTGCTCCTCCAAGTCTTACTTCAGTCTCTATAGATGGAGAAGGAACATGGTATCATGAAAAGAACCTTAACTTTAAAGAAATTAAAGACAATTTCCAGCAGGTCTGTTCCTTCAATTGCTCCTATTCATTCTTGTCTTGTGTTCTAGTACCAGCTTTGCTATTAAGTAGTTCTGTAATGATGGGCAAGTCTTTTGATCTATCTGCATTTTGATCTGTAGAACTCACAGGGGGTACCTCACGAGTACATGGCTCCTTCTCAGGTCTAAGATTCTTGGATCCTCCTTTGAGATCCTTGTCACCCAGAGAAAGGGACTTAAAAATGTCTTAAAACTTAAGTTTTATGTATCATCAACACCACTAATAAATAGTGTTGAGAATTTTATAGAATGCAGAAAGTATTGGCATTTTGGAAATTTATATCAAGAGAAAGTAGGCTCAATAACATGGCCTCAGAACATCTTTATTTTTTAATTGTGAGGAATGGAAGAAGTGACGTTTACTAGTCAGTAAACTTATTTAACTTATATGCAGAATACATCATGAGAAACACTGGGCTGGAGGAAGCACAAGCTAGAATCAAGATTGCTGGGAGAAATATCAATAACCTCAGATATGCAGATGATACCACCCTTATGGAAGAAAGTGAAGAACTAAAGAGCCTCTTCATGAAAGTGAAAGAGGAGAGTGAAAAAGTTGGCTTAAAGCTCAACATTCAGAAAACGAAGATCACGGCATCCAGTCCCATCACTTCACGGCAAACAGATGGGGAAACAGTGGAAACAGTGGCTGACTTTATTTTGGGGGGCTCCAAAATCACTGCAGATGGTGACTGCAGCCATGAAATTAAAAGACGCTTACTCCTTGGAAGGAAAGTTATGACCAACCTAGACAGCATATTCAAAAGCAGAGACATTACTTTGCCAACAAAGGTCCATCTAGTTAAGGTTATGGTTCTTCCAGTGGTCATGTATGGATGTGAGAGTTGGACTATAAAGAAAGCTGAGCACCGAAGAATTGATGCTTTTGAACTGTGGTGTTGGAGAAGATTCTTGAGAGTCCCTTGGACTGCAAGGAGATCCAACCAGTCCATCCTAAAGGAGATCAGTCCTGGTTGTTCATTGAAAGGACTGATGTTGAAGCTGAAACTCCAATACTTTGGCCACCTGATGTAAAGAATTGACTCATTTGAAAAGACCTTGATGCTGGGAAAGATTGAGGGCAGGAGGAGAAGGGGACGACAGAGGATGAGATGGTTGGATGGCATCACCAACTCAATGGACGTGAGTTTGAGTGGACTCCGGGAGTTGATGATGGACAGGGAGGCCTGGCGTGCTGTGGTTCATGGGGTCGCAGGGAGTCGGACACGACTGAGTGACTAAACTGAACTGAACTGCAACAGTGGTGGTAAAGAACATGGACTCTGGAGCCAAACGGCCTGCTTTGAATCAAGGTTCTGCCACTTACTAGCTCTAAGACTTGAGCAAGTTGCTCTCTACACTTCAGTTTTCTCATCTGCAAGATGGGGGTAATGATAATACCTACCTTATATAGTTATGAGGATAAAATGAATTATTATTGGAAAAGTGCTTAAAACTGTGTCTGACATGCAACTACTATGTAAATATTGGTTAAATAAAGATAAATATTGAAGCTATAATTTCCATCAGGCGTTTCAAAGTATGTTCCTATGTGTATCCTGAGCATTAATGAGTAGCAGAGATATGATCCATATTTAATATCTAGAATTTAGCTGTGGGGTTATGTATACAGAAACACTGATGTGATTCAATGTCGTTAAGATTGCTGGAATCACCATCATATAAATAGAGTGTGTATGTATGTGTGTTTGCATATGTGTATTTGTGTATGTGTGTCAGAGAGGGCATGGGAGGGAGAGGGAGAATGAACAGAGAGAAATCTTTCTAACCCACCAAGGAAAAGTCTGCCTCTAAAACAGTTTTAGTGTATTGTGTCTAGCTCAAGGACAGGATATAGAACATTTGTGTTGTTAATAAACCTCCCATAGAGAGCACTGACACTTGAATAGCCCTAAATGTTTTCTGACATCTGGCCAAAGCTGGTAGCAGATGCTTCTATAGGTTGGTTTCTGCTTTTAGAGCATCATTCAGATATTACTGTAGGACTGTTAGATTCCCAAATTATACTCAACCTAAAGATAAAGGTGGGAAAAATTTAAGCCTCGAACCAGGTACTCTTCTAGAGCTGGAGAAATAGCCTGGCTAACATTTATTAGATTCCACTATGTGTCAGCTGTTGTTTTAAGTGCTTTACAGGTATCAACTATGCAGTTTTCATAACAACCATGTGAAGTAGGAATCCTCCCTCTTTATAGGTGAAAAAACTGAGGCACAGAAAGGGTAAGTAATTTGTCTAAGTTACACAGCTAGGGAGTGTCAGAGCTCATTGTCATGCCTTTTAAAGCTTACCAGGTGGGGTTGAAGACCAGGTTTCAGGAATCATGGGAAACCAAAGGAAGAACTAGGCACCACAGATCTGAGCTGAAGGAGAAGCGGGTGTAGTAGAATTCCTAATAGACTCTTTTAGTGCCTGGCACAGGGCCTCCTACATGCAGGGAGGGTAAGGAAAAGGTAGGAAAGGAAAGGGAAGGGAAGACACCGTGGTTTAGCATCTGATGCTCCTTGAAGAGGATGAGTGGTCACTTCTTAGCACTGCCTTCACACCTGGTGACCCACCAGCGTCGTGTTCTCATCCATGCATCCCCAAGGGCAAAGCCTAAGTCTCATGCCCTTTACCCTCAACCTAGCACAGTGCCTGGTATGTTGTAGGCACCCAATAAACATGTGGGAAGTATGAATACTCTTTTTAGCTTAGGGAGTTTTGAAGCTTTAAGATGAAATTTTAGTTTTTGTTTTCATTACATAAACTTGGAAATAGAGCAAGAGAATAATGAGCATCAGTTGTCTGAAAATATCAACTTGGTTGGCAAAAGCTTTTTTTGTTGTCATAAAACATTTCCAGATTTTCACACATAGGTTCAACTCGTCATCATTTTTTTTCTTGCCTTAATCTTGAGTATGTGTTTTGTCTGATGCTGAACACCAGTGTTACGCTCCCCAATTAAAACACCAGGAAGACATTTTAACCTAAACACTATTCTTCAGATTAATGAAATCCAATAGCAACTCTTTCACCTCTGGGCTATTCCAAACCAAGCGCTAATGACCACAGACCATTCCTCATCTTGTGCTTGGATAGGGAGCTTGGAGAAATGAGTCTCGGCACTGTCCATTTTTTAGTGGAGAGTACACATGTCACAAAATTTCATTTTAAAATTCACCTCCTTGCTGACAGACTCTGTGGGAAGGGCAGAACATGCAGGCTCAGATCTTGAACTGAAAAATCCTTCTCATTTTTCAACAATGCCCCTTTGGGTTGGGATGCAGGTCAGGCAAACTTGTCTAGCCATGGACACTACTGAACTGTCTGCTCTAGAGCTAAAAAAAGATGATGATTTCCTGGAATATCTGCCCTGTGATTTTTACAGGAACAAGGTTCATTAAATTAAAAATAATAAACCAAGCAATTTTCTTATTGAAACCTATTTCTTAGAACAATCTGCACGAGAGGGAGCCTTCCAGGATGTCTCCCCAGGTCCATGCCAGCCTGAGGCTTCAGCGAAGCTTTGTGTTCAACTTGAAGGTCTTTTTTGGTAGATTCTTCCAGAACTGCTGGATGGGGACAGGGACGATCATGCCCAGCAAAAGAATAACTTGCTGATTGACAACTCGAGACCAACCCATTTACACAAATGAAATAATTATTTCTTAAATTTATTCTCTGAATGAATAAGCAGGTATGACTACATGATCCTAAACTTTTATTAGACAAAATACACCAAAATGGCATAAAATAGAGGCATAAAAATATTCACTTGACTGAAGCTTGTATAAAAATACATTTGCATAAAAAGACATTGTGATAATTATTATCTTACATATATTATCTCATGTAATTCTGATGATGGAGGGGGTAGATGTGATATAGATAATGAAGAAAGAAGACTCTGGCATTTAAGTTGCTTGCACAGGTCTCAAGCCAGTCAGGAGACTGCAGGCAGTGTCTCTGTCCCAGACTCTAAACCATTTAGTGTTCCTGAGTTAGTGTGCATGGTGGATCTCAGGCCACCTGCACTTGCATCGCCTGGTACCTTAAAGATACACTTTCCAGAGTCTCACCCCTATTTCACTAGTTGAGGTCACTGGACATTTACGTTTTGAAAACAACCTTCTCCAAAAGAGTTTATCATGCAACCATGTTTGAGAGGCATCTTGCACACTAGTTCTTTCAGACCAATACTGCTGCTGCTGCTAAGTTGCTTCAGTAGTGTCCGACTCTGTGCGACCCCATAGACGGCAGCCCACCAGGCTCCCCCATCCCTGGGATTCTCCAGGTAAGAACACTGGAGTGGGTTGCCATTTCCTTCTCCAATGCATGAAAGTGAAAAGTGAAACTGAAGTAGCTCAGTCGTGTCTGGCTCCTAGAGACCCCATGGACTGCAGCCTACCAGGCTCCTCCATCCATGGGATTTTCCGGGCAAGAGTACTGATACTTGCACCTTAATTTCAGAAACATTTAGGGCTTATTGCAATGGCTGTTGCTAAAGCACGCCCTGCAAAAAGACATGCTGAAGAAAGAGGATTGAGTGGAAAACACAAAAACTCAGGTACAGAAAGTAAAGGCAAATTAAATCAACAACTGGCACAATCTGAGGAAGGGGACTACAAAAATACTTCACGCTGGTGACAGGATTTCAGAAAATGAGTTAACCAATGAATAGTTTAAGAAGGCAAGGAATTTTAGCCTGAGATCTGATAACTCTCCAAATATTTCAAGGGCTGTGCCATAGAAATAGGGAATATTGGGAGAAGTAGAATCTGTGAGTAGAAGCTAATGAAGGCAGGATTAGACTCAGCATTAGAAAGATACTTCAGACTCTGGAGAGCTGTCCTAAACCCCAGCCAGCCCTGGGGAGCAATGGTGACTCTTAAGATAAGAAAGCCCACTTCATTGCAGGAGAAACTGTGTGACTTCTTGTTCATAGAGTCCTACGCTGACTGGAGAGTTGGCTTTATCCTCTGTAATTTTTTATTCTCTCTATATTCTCTATTCATTCTTCTCAAAATACCCATGTAGAATAAATGAAAGTAAATATTACTGATATGGATTTTACAGAGAGAAACTGAGTCAAGAAACTAAGTTGCTTAAGTGAGGTGTTTTCTAGCAAAATAGGGGACAGGTTTGTCCTTCCTGCCCTTCTTCCCTCTTGCCCCTCCTGCTCCACCCTATAAACCACTTAGGAGTCTCTTAGGAAGACCCAGAGCTCCTTGGAATACAGCTTTAAAACTGCCATTTAAGGTCAGTCACCTTGAAACTTAAAATGCAGATTCCTGAGCATCACTTCAGATTAGCTGAATCACAATCTGTGGGAACAGGACCTAGGAATCTGTATGCACAGCTAGGTTGGGACACCACCATTTTAGACTTCCTTCTACCTGAAGCAGAGGACAGGAAATCTGATAACCCTGTGTTGTACTTACTATTCTTTGTAACTTCTGATAGCTTTCTGTAAGTTCAAAAACATCACCTTTCCATATAAACATCTCATTGTCCTCAGTTTATATTTATATAGGCACCTATGTATATACATAACAATGATAAGTTTATGTATTAACAGAAGTAGCAGATGGCTGCAAATGTGATATGAATGTATTTGAGTCATCAGTAAGAGTTCCCTGTGTATTTACAGGCCTGGGTAAATGTCAGCTTTTACCCAAATTATAGCATCTAGAATGTATGGATATAGGAGTAGAGCAGAGTTAGAAAAAAATTCCCTGCCCTTCCCATAAGCTCTGAGTAAGTATCCCATTGGATTAACTGGAGTCCACTTGATTGCTACAGTTTCAATAGCTTGTTCAGACATCGATCGCTGTCATGTCACTAGGAGAAAAGGATTAATAATAGGGTGCTCAGGTTGGCTCAATACTGCTGATAGTGCCTGACAAAAGACCGTTAGTAGGACTCCCATGGGGATGCTGCCTGCGTAGGAAAGCTACAAGCAACATCATTCAGGATTCGGCAGAATAATGATTAACTCCAGAACTTCAGCCTACAAAACCTGACCAAAAGTTTTTGTTATTTCCAAACAGATTTGCTCCCCGACCTTTCTTTTCTTAGGATCACAGATGATCCAGAGCCATATTTCATAGTGGATATCCCCACCTGTGACTGTATCCTTGTATAAGTCATTATGCTTTGATTATTTATAAGAAGTGTATTTTTGCATCCTGATCTTGGGAAACAGTAAGAAATTAGAGAAGCTTGGTTTGTTTCCAGGGTAAATCTTATACAAGAAATGCTCCACCTCTACTAGGAACTCTGCCACAGTTGTGGCCAGTAGATATCACAATCTGGGGAGGCCAAGAGTTCTGGGCAGCTCATTTAAAGAAACCCTATTTCAGCTATAGAAAATTAGATGGAGCTACTTTGCAATGAGATTCAGCATTCAACTGGAATTAAGATAAAGGAGGATATTAAGAGGAAACAGGTGTGACTCTTCACATTAAAAAAAAAGTGGAAGAACTACACTGTTAGAATGCATGGTTTTGCTGGACTGTATCTCCCCTGTTTGACCAAGGTTCAGGGAGATGGACTAGAAAGAAGGGGAGGGACTTCTCTGGTGGTCCAGTGGTTAACAGTTCACTTGCCATTGCAGGGGACATGGGTTTGATCCCTGGGAAGATCCCACATGCCACAGAGCAACTAAGCCCATGCACTACAACTACTGAGCTCATGCACCGGGAGCCTGTGCTCTGCAACAAGAGAACCCACCGCAATGAGAAGCCCACACACCACAATTATGAGTAGCCTCCTGCTTGTTAGAACTAGAGAAAGCCCTGTGCAGCAAGGAAGACCCAGTGTAGCCAAAAATAAATAAATTAAAAAATCAATAAAAGAAAGGCACGATTCTGACTTCTAGTAAAAGTAAGAACAGTTTTGTTATTTAAACAGATCAAATATAATACTAAAAAATTTAAGTGCAACAGCTTTTCTCTCTGGCTCCCCTACCATATAGGACAAAATTTCCAAGTCATTTGGTGATTTGTTTTTAGTTGTGAAAGGTGTTAAGGGTATTTGTCTCCATAGCCAGCAGTTTAATCACTACATGATTCCTTATACAAGTGCATTTAGATAATTTTCTGGGTTTTCATAACAGTTTTATTTATGCTTTAATGCCTTTCCTCTTAAGAGCTCAAGATGCTAGTTATTTAACACTATACATCCAGACATGAGGATTAAAAAGGCACTGGGTGCCATACTGCTGTCTCCAATGATAGCTCCACTAAAAATAACACAATTAACTTGATGTCAGCACTCAGCTTGTTCTTATATATAGGTTTCTTAAAAATATCCAGACTACTTTAATTAGAGCCACAGACTATTTTAATTATTCCTAAAAGACTGAATATACTCCACTGACTACAGTAAATATATGAGATAGAAGACAGTTCTCTAGGAACTTACATACACTAATGACTGTGTTCTCCAGTTACTTTCCTGGGAAGATGAGCAATTGTTCAGGATGAAGTTAGCACAGACACGTGGCTACATATGGACAACTGAGAAGACAACATGTCACCTGGCATGAGGGAAATGGCATCCTGAGCCCCAGACATTATCAGAAATGCAAAATTTCAAGGTTCAAGGTAAATCTGTTGTTCAGTTCAACTCAATTGTAATGAGACCCAATCCAATCCAGTAAGCCTTTAATTCAATGTTATTATGTATTAGGTAATGTTCTGAGAGCCCTAAGGGTACTAAGATAAATAAGAAATAAATTTAACTTTCAATGAGTTATTTTTCTGGTAGGAAAGACAGTCAAATGAATAACACAATAAACATGGAGAATAAAAAGCAAAATTATAGACACATACATTAATACACAACAGATAAAAAGGATGAGGAATGGCATGATATGGTAGAACATGTATCAGTTTTGAAATCATGTGAACCTTGACTTAAACTCTAGATCTGTCAACTGCTTGACATAAAGCTTTAGGGAAAACATTTTAACTATTTTTATCCTGATTTTATGGCTTCCCTTATAGCTCAGTTGGTAAAGAACCCGCCTGCAATGCAGGAGACCCAGTTCAATTTCTGGGTTGGGAAGATCCCCTGGAGAAGGGATAGGCTACCCACTCCAGTGTTCTTGGGCTTCCCTTGTGGCTCAGCTGGAAAGAATCTGCCTGCAATGTGGGAGACCTGGGTTCGATCCCTGGGTTGGGAAGATCCCTTGGAGAAGGGAAAGGTTACCCACTCTAGTATTCTGGACTGGAGACTATATAGTCCATGGGGTCACAAAGAGTCGGACATGACTGAGCGACTTTCACTTTATGTTTTCAGAATGGAGATAGCCCCTTCTTTGAAATGCTTTGTGAGGTCTAAGCAAGTAAGATTTATAAAAGTATTAAATACAGTTCCTGATGAGTTTCCTAGTAGGCACTTAATACATTTTAGTATTTTAGTTTTTCCTCTGTGTGTGTGTGTGTACGTGAAGATTTCACAGAGTAGACAAAGACTAACCTGGGTTTATAATGATGAATAGGATTTCTCTAGGAATAAAGGAAAAATTTATAGAAAAAAGATTAAAAAGTGGGGAATATCTGTTATTGTTGATATATAAATATATAAAAGGCAGAACAAACAGCAAAGGCAGATGAAGTTAGAGAGGAAGCACAGACTTACAAAGAAACTGAGAAATGAACAAAAATGTAGATACTCAGGAAGCATCATAGAGTGTGTGACCAAGGAGCATTAAGCAATCATGACAGCTGAACGTCTAAAAGTAGTTTAGACTGTCCTACCTTGCCAGGTAACTATGAAGTTTGGACAGTTTCAAAAGTTAGCTTTCTGAGTTCATCAGTGTCACTCATAGACTTCATTTAGTAACAAACTGCCGAACAAGGTCAACTAAACAAAACTCTGAAATGGAGAATGCAGTCTTTTTATCCCGTGCGGAGGTAACAACAGCAGAATACCCAAGATGCTGCTGTGCAGTCTGTTAAATTTGGGCCAGAGAGATGTTTAATTGCCTATGAAGCACAGCTTTTAGGAGTGAAGCAAAACTAAGGATGGCTAAGGATGTTGGTGTTCACCTTCCAGATCCAACTCATGGCACTGAGAACACACTCTTTGCAAGTATAAAGTGATATTCCATTCCCAAAATTACATCACCCAGAGGCAAGACTCAAGTGTACTTGGACCAGAAGTAAAACACATCAGAACATACTAGAAGATCTGTTTTTCTCACGATAGCTCAAGGGAACATACTTCCTTCCTCTTCATTTTTTTTTCCCAGAAATAGCTTAGGATGATCCATTGATTTAGGAGGGAAACCACCCCAGGCTTGGATGAAGCTGTAGACACAGTTTGAAGGATAAAATTCATGTGGACCCACCAGAAAAGATGTTTAGCCTTTAAAAAAAATAGTTACATTGTCATGGGATGATGGTGTCCTTTCAAAGTCAGGGACAACACAATCAACCACAGAGTTAACAAAGTTCTTCAAGCTCTTTAACACTGAGGATGCTTCTTGATATTCCTTCATTTGTTCAATAAATACACCCCAAGCACTTTCAAAGTTCTAGGTACTGGAGAAACAAAAATAAATAAGATAACTGCCCTTGAGGAACTCAATCTAGAGAGGAAGGGGATAGAATGGGAACAAATAGCTAAAATACAAATTATCATTTGTATTAATGCTTCTACCAGGTTCCATGAAATCATAGAGGAGAGTAACTAAGTCTTCCCAAATCTTGAATGTTGCATTACTGTTATTGGAATATACCCTATGCAGAAGTTTATGCATCATAGAAGGTTCACAATTAAGTATTAATTGAATTAATGAATAAAAAGTGATAAAACCTCTAATATAAATGTATCCATAGTGTTTAGTGATTGATATAATTAAATAATCACTAGTGCGATTATTTAATCACATTAATTGAGATTAAATAAAGAAATTTAACAAACACTTGGTATGAGCTTGGCAATCTATAAAATGCTATGAGACTGTGGAAGACAGTTTGTCAATGGAGGAGGAGGGACAAGTAGGGATGCTGAGACTATGAGGTTTAAGTTGTATCTTGAAGGACGAGTAGGAATTCACCACATGTACAAGTGGAGGGAGCAGGATTCTAGGCAAGGAGGAAAGTATGTTCCAAGATATGCAGGTGTATTTTGGTCCAGGGGACCACTTGTGTACACTTCAGTGTACCTGGAAACGTAGGGTGCTTTTAGGGGAGTGAGAGGAGATGAGGCCAGGAGGTCATCATAGTAGTATCTCACTGTCAAAGTGCTTACTATGTGCCTGACAGTGGGTCAAAATATGCATTTTATTATGAAATAGTCAAAATAGCACTAATAATAGGTACTATTATTATCTCTCTTTTATAGATGGAGGAAATTAAATTCAGTGAGGATAAGCAACTTGCCCATGATCATACAACTATGAAGTTGTGAATGTGGACTTCAAATTCAGCTCTTTCTGACTGCCAAGACCATCTACTTAACCAACATTAGTTCTATCTTATACATTAAAAAGATATTTGTTATGACTAAGAAACTCCAGATTCCCAAATATAATAAGAGAACATTATAAGTTTTCAGGACTATAGTAAAATGAGAACAATAAGAACTATAAAGTGATTTTTTTCCCCATAAAGTTACATAAAGTGTCATGTTCGACTCTTTGTGACCCCATGGGCTATACAGTCCATGGAATTCTCCAGGCCAGAATACTGGAGTGGGTAGCCTTTCCCTTCTCCAGGGGATCTTCCCAACTTAGGGATTGAACCCAGGTCTCCCGCATTGCAGGAAGATTCTTTATCAGCTGAGCCACCCGGGAAGTCCTAAAGTTACATAACTATTCAATAAAAGAGAATGTTTTTCTGGATTTGTGTTCTTCCTATTTTCTGACATCAATATATTCCTTTTGTGAAATTATGTTGAAAAAAGGTGATAACTTTTTAAAAATTCTTGTCAAAATTAAAAACCAGCAATACCATGATAACCTCTTCAAATCTAGGAAATCACATCTAAGCTATGAAGCTATGCTGCCTTATGAACGATTGTGTAAGGATTTAAATGTTTCTTGTGAGCAATGGGCAGTCATTTGTGTAGTTTTAGCGATAAAATTATAAGATTTGCATTTAGAGGGATTGTTCTTTTATAAGCATGGAGGATGGATTAGAGAGGGAATGATGAGAGTGAAGACATGGAGATTGGCTAGAAGTTGATCACAATAGTCCAAAGAAATGATGAGAAAGCTGCAGTAAGACTAGGGCAAGAGAATTGAGAGAAGGGGATGGTTTCCAGAGACACTGAAGTGGTAGACTCAGCAGGCCTTGGTGACCAATGAGATATTGGGTATGCAGGAGAGAGAGGATCTAGGAAGATTCTCAAGTTTCCAACCTACAACACTTTGAAGGATGGACCATCCTGTTTAAGATTTTCTTTTTAATACAAAAAGAAAAGCAGGTCAGTGAGGGGAGACACACTAAGTTCAGTTCAGACATGTTTTGATTTCAAGGACAGTCAAATGAGTGTGATTTTAAAATATTAATTCTATCTTACCAAGCTTCTGGAAAAAAAAAAGGAATATCTAATATATTCATGAAATTTGATATAGTTTTTAAATATTCAAGGCCCCCCTCACCCAAAATTGCTTCATGAAGTAAAAATTTTAGTAAGTGTACTAAATTAATTAATTAATCCCAGACATTGGGTGTGTCATATGACTACTCATACTGTAAGCAGTGTCACACTTCATTGTTAAGATGAATCAGAGAAACATTAGTAAACTGTGAATTGTTTGGAAGGTTTTTGGGGACCTATTAGAAAGACTAAAATAATGATCACAAAGTGCTTTGAGATCCTCAAAAGAAAGATGCTCAGAAGAAGACATTATTAATATTGGCTATAAAGATATAGAAAGAAATATTTTCAGTTACCCAGAAAAGCCTGTAGATAAAAGACAATGACTCAGTGACTCAGAAACAAATGCTTGATATTTCTGAATTTCTATGAGAGTAAACAGTAACAAATCAAGTACACCCTTTAAAAATATGAACATTTGGGGTGACAACAGCTTCCTAAGGATGGACATTCTTTAACACAATATCCATCTCTGGACAATGAAATTCACATTCTCTCCTCACCCACCCCAATTAAAGGGAAAGAATCTCAACCTGACAATCTGCCCTTCAGTATCTGAGACCTGGGCTTAGGGCAGATCTAGTGACCTCCTCCTGAATAAAGAGGGGAAGGGGATTGGGCAGTAAATTCTGTCCTGGCGAACATCAGCTCGGCTGTAAATCGGAATCCTCTCCGTGCCCTCTTTATTATCACATTCACAGCATGAAGTTATGAGCTTCCTCACAGCTCCTGCTATAAAAATGTGATGGATGGTAGGGAAACCTCAGGGAGTTAATCTATTCTTCCATTAAATTTTACTTTAATTGGTCTGTGAGTCAATCAGAAACTCACTAGACAGTGAATTAAGAAAGAAAAGAATGAAATAGAAAAAGAGCTTTCTTTTGCAGTTACTATATTATAATGCAGGATTATTCTTCCATTGAAAGAAAAGGGAGACCACTGGTCCATACAAATAATCCCTGGCCCTGTAAAGAAAATGAGAGAAAAACAGGCAACCATGAATTCCATTCACTGGTGACATTAATACATATGACATTTACACACACTCACATGTATTCCACCAAGAAAAAGCAGGCTTCTCAGAACCCCCTTCACCACCAGGACCAGTAATTAGAATGAGAGAGAGAGAGAAAGAAAGAGAAAGAATAAACGTTCACTGCTGCCTCTGAGAAAATGAATACAAAGAAAAATAAGCTGTTAGGAATTCTATCATCAGTAACATTACTCTGTAGGTACAAAAGAAAGTAGATGCTAAAGACCAAGGATGGATCAGCTGAAATTTTCATGGGTTCAGTTAGTAAAATGTTTGTGCAGTATTTAAGGCCATAATGGGCTCTGATAAAGATTCTCAGAATCTAATAATGGCCTCTCTGGACTTCTTGTCTAATTAGTAGAATAAGAAGCGAGCCAGCTTGGAACTGAGCATTGCTTGAGATGAGGAAGAGGGAAGAACAGGCAAAGCTGAAAGAAAAATAAACCAGAGGGAAGCAGAAGAAAAACAAGAGCAGCCAGGGCTTTAAAAACTGTGCTCCTGAGCTGACAACTGAAGTTTACGTCTTGAAATATATGATAATAAGGTTTTATGGGAGTGAGCCCCAGGGACCCAAATGTCTCTCTGTAAACAACAGACTTGGGGGAAAAGCCAAGGTTTGAGTAATGTACTGTCTCTACTCACGATTTAAAAAAAGGCAAAAAAGCAGTGAAGACAGGAAATAACTCCCTTTATTCTAAGTGTAGAACCCTGAGTTGCAGCAAATGCCCTCTGAGGGCAAAGACAATTGACAACCAGTGTAGAAATACAGTTGTCCCATGTTAAGACAAGGAATTTAAGCCTCAGCTGCCTCAAAAACCTGAGGTTGTAGAAGAACCTAGTAAAGTGCTGCCTGTCCACTCCTGACACACAGGCAATATATGTCCAGAGACTGAATGGTTTATGGTACAGTGCAGTTCTAGTGGAGTTACTGGAGGAACACCAGCATGACCAAATCCTTGGCGTGTGTCCTCTTTATCTGCAGTGCCGGAAAGGGTTAAGCCTGAACATGCTGCCTGTTCCTGCTGGTCCACATTTCAGGCCAGGTTACCTAGAGGGATATTACCAGCTGAACTCCACGTGCAAAATGATGATTTCCTTTGGAGACCAGGGTCAGGTAAAGCTCACAGGCAGCCTTAAGCAACAGCTAAATGATCAAAGTCCCTGGTGTACTCTGAGACTAAATCAGGTTGCGTTTAAAATTCTTCATCCTCAAAGACAACAGCTCTCTCCTCTTTATATAAATGCAAGGCCATGAGACAGTGAAGTGCTATTTCTACAGGCATTAATTCCACCTTATATATAAAAAAGGTATTTGTGTGCCCTAATCACTCCAGGTCTAGAATCATAAGGGACCTTGTTTCTTAGTGGGAGGCTATAGTGTGAAAGGTTACTTAGTCATCACTAGCCTCTAGCGATGCTGAACACCACACATGGGGCTCCTCAAACAGGAAGTCAAAGCCAGGCCTGACCCCTGGATGAACTCGGTGCATTTTCGGGCAAGAGGCCTGATGAATCTCCAGGGACAGTGCTGCTCTGTGCCTCTGTGTATGTATGTGTTTACTCCTTCCTGTACTGTGTGTGGAGGTGGGTGGTACTAAAGGGAAGGATGGTGTGAAGGTTCTGGATAATTATGAAAATTAGATCTTTTACAGCAGGCTTCAAGCTCAATTTGGGTTGACAGCTCATGAACAGATCATCTGAAGTCTTAATAGGCCAATGCTGGTTCAATAGTTGTATGGGTAAATCATGCACATTTGTGCCACAGCTGACACAGAAAGCAGACCCACATGCCTCAGAGGGATCATGTGGATGAGTCTATATTTAACACCCTTTCTCTCTGGGGAAGGCTGAACAAAGCAAAACAAAACACATCTAAAATCTTGCCTGCAACTTTTGCTAGCCAAGGAAATATTTTAACATTCTTTTCACTATAAAATATCTTAGTAGTAGAAATTATACACGATTAATAAAGCAATTCTAAATATGTTTAATATGATGCCTTTCCAAAGTATTTCTGAATCCAGCAGTAAGAGGTATTATCCTCTAAACTGCTTCTATTCAAAACCAACCCAGCTGGGTCAGGGTGGGAAATTTTTTTCTACTTTCCAGTTACCTGTCCCCTAAGCACAGACTCTCCTGCTTTGGGGACTCTGGTGGTAGCTTTGTGAAATGATGTCAAGATATCCAGGCCCCTGACATATCCTGAATTCCCCAAGAATGTGTTTCCTGAATATTCCTGATAATGGACTTAGTACTACAAGCGTCAATGAGGTTGGGTAAAGCAGCGTTTCCTGCTTAAAGGAGGAAAGAGGCCAACATTAGAAGCATTTTCTTCTTATTTTTCCCTGTGATTGCAGTAACAGCTACTCACAGCTTTGCATGGGGGAAGGGATAAAGCAAGATCACTAACCAGCCTGGCATCTGGCTTCCAGCAGGGAGAGAGGCTCATCCACCTCACCCCTCAGGCTTCTTTAACTGAATTAGCCGTATTAAGTGCCCTGGTAGCCCAGGGAATGAATGTCGTTGATCAGTGCCTGGGAAGGCATGTTTGGAGGGTATAATTCTGCCGGAGGAGAATGGACTCCCCAGCACATGGACCTAAACTGCAGAGTAACAGAGCCCTAAATCTCCAGTTGCAGATTTACAGCCTCTATTCTCCTTCTTTACTGCAAATACAATCCGGCAGTAATGGTCTAACACAGCAACACCATCACCAACTGGCTGATGGCTCGCATAAAAGCAATGTCAACCAAAAACTATGAGTTTATAAAAGGGAACAAACCCTCAACAGTGACAAGAACATGAAACCCATTAACAATTTAAACACTTTCCATTTTTTATTTCCTACCTTGAAGCTATTATTGCTGATAGAAAGCTTCTCAGTGGAGTTAACCACTGCAAGGGAAGTCTAGGAAGCTGGCTTAACTCCTAAGACAAGAGGTTATATGGTTTGAACCATTTGATGGTGTGGTTTGAACCTTTGTTAATACGAATGCCACCTGGTAACGTGTAGCGCAAAAGAAAATCACAGTTGTGATAGGATCTTCCCTAGTAAGCCTATCAAATTATTCTCAGGGATCACACTGAATAAATATGGTTGGGACTGGATTTGCTAGTCGGTTGAACATGCCAAGACTTGGGCCTGTACTGTAGAAGGAAGGATAGGATGTTTTGTGGAGGAACTTCTGTAAAAATCAAAGATCAAAGATATCTGATGTTTATATGAGGTTTTATTTCAGTGATAGCTCTAATCCCTTGAAGGGACATTGCCACCAGAATATTTCTACTCTGTGAATTGACTATACCTGGACTATAATGGAAAATGTAACTTGTCACACACTATTACCTTCCAGTCTTTAGGTAATCAGGTACAAAGATTATAACTAATTTGCCCAACTTAACTACAGGACTCTCCCATTAGAAAAATATTGCTATGGAATTCTCTGGGGAAAAATGCTTGAGTAAGCATCTTCTGCCCTGCTCCTCCCAACCAGTGAAGATAAGATAGGGCCTTAAGGAGACAGAGAAGCACATCATTGGGTGATTCACCCCAAAACAGAAGTTCTTTATTTGGTTCTTTAAATGACAAACCCAGTGGCAAGAACAAAGTAATTTCTTTTATAATTTTGAGTTTTGTATGTGTGTAGTTTGGTAAACAATTTATCTTTTAGAAATAGGATTATAGCTTTAAAAAGGAAAGAAACCTTGTTTTTGCAAAGAAAAAAATGGCTTTGTTGAATATGGTCACATATATCCACACAAATAGTACCAATGAAGCTAAAGCTCTTGATTTACATATATTGTGCTGATTATTTGAGCAATTTAATATAAAATTTAATCTACACTAATGGGCCTAGGGGAAGTACAAATAAAACTGAAGAATAAATACTTATTTTGCAGTAAAATGAATACCATCAATATGTATAAAAATACCAGTTTCAGTGGTGCACAGAATATTATACTCTAAGACTATTCCCTTATTTTTGGCACTTTAGAAATGCATTGCCTCACAAAGGAGTATCAACCTATCTACAGGCTCTCTTAACCTCGGCTAGTTTTAAATAAGGGATCATTTCATACTGCTTTTGCTTTATGGACAAAGATATTGAACTGAGCAACACTGCACCTGTTGGTCTTAAGTGTCTCCTCCTCCAAAGAAAGAAAAGAAAGGGAAAAAAAAGAAAAGAAAGAAAAGACACTGGGGAGAAGGACAGTAAGAGAAATTAAATAAAGGACAAGAGACATATTAAGTAAGATATTCTCTCCCCAGTGGGCAAGGAAATCAAGCTATAGTAATTCCCGTTATAATAGTGTTAGAAAATGGTTAGCCTTAATGCCTGATAATGACTAGAGCTAATATGGTTCTGCTTTCAGTGTGGGTAATGCTTAGAGTAGCAGGATGCATGGCAGCTTTCTGGACCTATACAATCAACCCCAATGAAGCCTTTTCTCTAGCTTGAGTCATAACCATAAATACCACTCCATCCCCACATTCCAGTCACAAAGTCCTTCCTTCCTCCCATGCCCCTAAACAAAGGGGACAACAGTGTGTGCGGTGGGAACATCTTGAAATAAGATATCGCTCCCCAAATGGAAGGAAGTCACAGGGGAGATTGACGCCATAAAGGCAGTTCCATCCTATTGAAACGCCAGCAGATGGGGTCATAAACATTTCCTTCTCCCCGTGCTAACAGCCACAGAGTCAGCTTCATCTTTATCTTTATCTTTATCTTCCTGTCAGGTCATAAATACCTCTCACTCAAGCCTCACACACAGCTGGGCCACGCCAGGCAAGTTTACTTCCTGTTAAGGGTTCTTTTCAGCAAACATTTAGAAGTAGGTGGGGTGGGCAGAAGAAAACTAAAAACTCTACTGATGATACAGTGCAGTAAGGGAAACTTGGGAACCTCAGAGAAAGGTTTGATCAGACCAGGAGACAACCAAACTGCCTAGCAAAAAGCATGAAGATCCACTTAGATGAAGATACTTTCACAGGGAAAATGGCTCAAGTAATTAGCTGAAAATTATACTCATTACAAACAAACAGAAGAGCTGAATACTGTCAGTAGCTTTTGTTCTTGGTCCTAGAACCTCTAAAATGCTGCACAGGTTCTTTCCATGTGTTCATGCGTCTGGAACCCAGACCATAATCACACAGGATGGGAACAGGAGATCTCTGGGAGAAGTAATTCAATTAAAAGTCCTTGCTTAGCTAGAAGCTGGTAAAAGAATATACCCCTTTTACTTACAAAAGTTGGGCACATGGGGAAGGACTGATCTTCTGACTTCCTTTCATTCAAGCAGTCTTATGCTTGGGAAACAATCTGTCTGAGGGATTCTTAGCAGTTCCAAAACTGTAGAATACAAAATGGTAGAAACCTGGAAGATAGTGGGTATCTTCTTCCTCAATTTGGCTGGAGCAACTGCCCCTCTTGAATTTCTGGGATATTTGTGCTTTTCAAAAATCACTATCATCTTTACATAATGCAGGCCACAATCCGATTCTTTAAAAAATTACTATTTTTTTATATATATATATTTTTTGCTGTTATTTATTTATTTATTTTTGGCTATACTGGGTCTTTGTTGCTGTGCATGGCCTTTCTCTAGTTGTGGTAAGTGGGGGCTACTCTCTAGTTGTGATGCGTGAGCTTCTCATTGTGGTGACCTCTCTTGTTGTGGAGTACAGGCTCTAGAGAGCACAGGCTTCAGTAATTGAGGTTCCCAAGCTCTAGAGCATAGACCAGTAGTTGTGGCCACTGGTTTAGCTGCTCTGCGGTATATGGAATCTTCCTGGACCAGGAATTGAACCCATGTCCCCTGCATTGGCAGATGGATTCTTAACCACTAGACCACTAGGGAAGTTCCACAATCTGATTTTTAAAAAAACATCATTTAAATGAACATTTTCTGGTAAAACAGTAAAGTCTCTTTAAATGATAATGCCAGCCTGTGGTTGATTATAAAAAGATGTTTCTTGCTCAGACTGGAGTTGGGAAAAAGTATCTTCATTTATGCTTTGAGAGTGGCTGCTCTGTGTAATTTAGATACTATGTAACTTTGAAAGAGAGAAAAATGAAAATAGCACTAACAAGTTTTCTATATGGTTATCACAAATGAGCTTGACTCCAGCCCCAACATTTCACTAGCTGTGTAACCTTGGGAAACTTACTCAACTTCTCTGTGACTCAGTTTTCTCATCTGCAAAATGGGTACAATAACAGTCTCCTCCCCCTTTTAAATTGTTCACTGAAATCTAGTTTATGTTCACTGAAATCTAGTTTAAAATCACATTTTAAGTTATCTCATTTCTTATACATAGAACATCATAACTTTCCTATTTTATTCCATTTCAGAGTCATTTTCTTTCATTGTACCTAAATTATCTTCCTTCATATTCCCTTTCTCATTGGGATTTACAAAGATAAACTAAATTAACCTACGTAAATCACTTAGAACAGAACCTGGCACATTGTAGGGTCTATGTAAGTGTTACCTTGCATATGAAATAGAATGCCTAGGTAATTTAGTCATCTGGATGGCATCTAAAGCAAAAGATATTGATTACATTCTTAAAAAGCTTCAATTAGGCCTCAGACTGGCATGCAAAGTTTTCCATAAATTTGGCTGATTTGCTTTACGGTTCTCTCTTTTCACCTTCCCACAATTAAGTAACCCCAGTTAGACTGAACCACATGGTGTTTCCTGAACTCAGCCCGCATTTTCCCACCCCTACATCTTGGCAGATGTAGCTCCCTCACTCTGCAGTTTGCTACTCCTACTTTTGTCTTCCCCCATCTCTATCTACTGAAACCACAGCATCACGGAGTTTCTCTCATTCAAGCACTAAAACTTTATTCTATTTTCCTATCCATCTAAAGTCTGACTCAAATGCAGCTGCTTCCTGAATCAAGAAGTTTTAGAGCTGGAAGAGCTTAGAGACCAAATGATCTATTCTTTTAAAATTAGGGCCCAAAGAAGTTAAATGATTTGCCTAAAGACATCAAGTTACAGACTACAGCTGGGGCTTCCTAACTGTGCAGACATCTCTGAGAGCAAATCACAGAGCCTCTTGGTCCTCCTCATCACTCTGATCTTTTTTATTTTTTTTGGCCACACCACGTGCATGTGGGATCTTAGATCCCCAACCAGGGATCAAATCCACCACACGCCCTGCACAAGACCACCAGGGAAGTCCCCTCATCACTCTGATCTTAACCTGCCTGGTATCCTTGGAGTTGTTACAGCACCTAAGCACTTATAACATAACCTTTTGAACAGCAGTTATTTGGGTACATGTCATCTCCCACTATGTCTCATTCACCTTTGACACCTCCATTTCTATCCCCAGAGGGCTCAGAACAGAGCCTATAACAAGGAGGTACTTAGTAAGTATTTGAAGTAATATATGAAAGAATGTTCACAAGAAAGGAGATGAGCAGCCTTTTCATTCCATTGACTCAGATCTCATAGTGTCAAAGTTCTTGCTAATCCAACTATTTGAACTGAATCATCAATTCCAGGGCACAATAAAAAAATACTTCTATATTAGCAGAAAAGTTAGTGGAAATTAGGTGTCATTATATCTTACACATAAGCACTAATTCACTTGCTTTACAAAAATTTCTGAGCATTCATATGCATTTCATTATAAGTTATGCACAGGAGATCTTGGGCTGGTAATTTATGGAATAAGTAGGAGACCAAATTCTGAATTCTGATTGGTTGCCATCCCTTGGGGAAAACTACATATGACACAACTAGAGATCTATTAACTGAGGACCTTGAAAGCACACACATGATAATTAAGGCAATGACACAACAAAGAAGTATAGAGAGGCTAGGGAGTAGTAGTCATCAGAGGAAGCTGTTGATATCACGTACCATGTCTTATGTTGTATACTTTATGGTCCTTCAATTTGCAAACTAAGCCCAACACTTCTGATTTCTCATTGTCACTCATTTATTTTTTACTTAGTGATTTAAGAGTAACCTTCCTCTCCTTCCCTATGAAAGTTCTGGTTGCTGATCAAGGTTTGATACCATTACATGTGTACTTTTCCAGCTGGGAACAATAGCAGTAACAATATGTGAACCATTTAAAAAATTTCAAAGTGCTTCTATATGTCTCTTTCCATCCTTTTTTTTCCCAGCAAACTTAGGAGGGGTGTGTCAAGTGCAAACTATATGCCATAGATGTGTATATGATGTATAGCAGCTACATATCTATTTTGCAACATTATTCTACTTTATTTCTGGAATTTCTTTTCATGAATTTTCCTAAAGGAAGAAAGGCATATCTCTATTATAATATCCTGCTTAATTTCTTAATCACACTAATCACAATACATAATTACTTTATTTATTGGTTTACTTCTTTATTACTAGTCTCTCCAATAGAAAGCAAAACCCCATAAGGACAGGAACCTCATCCATCCTGTTCTTTCACTGTAAGCACTTGACAAGAAATTGCTGAATAAATAAACAAATGAATGGCCAACAATATTCTTTCTATTAAGACAAATAGGTGATAATGATAAAAGAGGCTAATCAACAGACCTCCGAGTGAAGGACTGATTAGCTGTATTTTTACCCATTTATCTTCCATGAGGGATGATGATCTACAGAAAAACAAACAGTTCTCTTAGTTTTTAGGTTTGCCAATCCTCCACCAGATAATTATTGACTGTTTTCTCAGTATGCATGTGTGCGCATGCTCACATGCTTGTCTGACTCTTTGTGACCCCATGGACTGTAGCCTGCCAGGCTCCTCTGTCCATGGGATTTCCCAGGCAAGAATACTGGAGTGGACTGCCATTTCCTCCTCCAGGGTATCTTCCCGACCTAGGGATTGAACCCATGGCAACCCACTCCAGTATTCTTGCCTGGAAAATCCCATGGACGGAGGAGCCTGGTAGACTACAGTCCATGGGTCGCAAAGAGTCGGACACGACTGAGCAACTTCACTTTCACTCCTGCTTGCAGGCAGATTCTTTACCACTGCGCCACCTGGGACACTCTTTCTCCGTATAGGTACTGCAGTAGAACTGTAGGCAATAAGAAGTTTAAGATATAACCCTTGTCTCCAAGGATCCCATGTGATTACAGCAATATGACAGTAATATAAGATAATAAAGACAGTTTCGAAGTAAGTGGTGCAGTCAACATTTGTTCTCAGAGAAGAAGACACTGACTTAGAGTAGTGTGGTCAGGAAGAGCTGCCTAGGGTGAGGAAGGATTTTGAGTTGAGTTTCCATCAATGCAAAGGACTCACTAGAAGGCCTTTAAAATAAAATCCTGTAACTTCAATATGCCTCAATATACCCCACAGTAGAAATACTTTGAGATCCTCCAACAGACAGTAGCTTGTCAATGCAAAACAGTTCTATTAGACTGCTGGGCTGGCCCCATAGCAGGTTTTCAATGGCTGTATGCATGTTTAATCACTCTTACTTGGTGTAGTTCTCTCAGCTTCAGTCCCATTAGAATTTAAAAGGTCAAGTTTCAGAAGCCTAAAAAAGTGATTTAGAATAGAAATGCCAACTTAACCTTAACCACAGCTAAACTAATGCTATAAAAGTATTGAAAATTGTACCTCATATAAAATCTATGAATGAAACAAGAATATTAAAACATTTTCATTCTTTCCTGAGGCTATATTATAAAAACAGAATCTTAGTAAAATAAAAAAAAAAACACAATTTGAATTTCACTAAAAATTATGGCTCACTGGTAAATGTTGACACATATTGCTTATCTGGGAGAGCACGGAGGCCCCATAAGTGAGTGAGAAAGGAGACTAGGTAGATCTAACGGCTTGGAAAGGGAGCGATCTTTTGAAAATGACATAGATTTGTTATAGCTCTGAAGGGTAAGACAGGACCTGAGGAGCATTTTCTACAGCTTACCAGTTGGAGCTCTTACTTTTTACCAGAAGCCTCCCTATCCAGAGCCTTTTACCTGCACTCTGGCTTGCATTTAAATATCTCTTGCCTTTTCTCACCAAAGCATTCCTTTATTACAACTTTGTAATATGTTGTATATTGAAACAACTCCAAACTGTTAAATCTACCATGGTTTGAAAGATGATGTCTTTTTTTTCCTGCCCCAGAAAGAAATGATTTTTTTAAACTGACCCCTTTCACTAACAGAAAAACCACAAATTAGCCAAAATAAGTGATTCTCTCCTGAAAAAAGAAAAAGATTTTGTGGTATCATTATTTAAAATCACAATTCTCTTTTTATAATCATCTCTGTGATATAACTTCATCTATCAGGAATTATAGTTCTATTTCTGATATTTCCACACCTGCAGATATATAGGAGATTAAAAAGTGGATGAAGAAATGTCATCATAAAGCAAGCAAAGTCCTGAGGGAGATGGCCTGGGCGACAAGTGACTTAGTATAAACGGAAGGTGCCAAATAGTAATAAAAACAAAATGGGAAATCATGAAAATAAAATAACTGTGTATTAAAAATATATTTGGACCAGCTCCTCTGTGCTGGCATTTTGTAATATTAACTGTTTAAACCTGCTTAAAATGAGAGCTTTGAGTTCTCAAAATCCTTTAATTCGGTTAAACATCCGCTACCCTGAAAGGGCTCCACAGAATCCCATAAAACATTATTTATCTGTGCACGTTAACTGCACGATACTGTAATTTCCAGAATAAATGCTGGGTGTAAATTGTTGTTTATGTTGGATCCTGACTGTCTTTACGAGAAACAAAGTGAAAACGGAATCTTCACAGCTTTATTTCTTCCGTTAAAGTCTATTCTGCAGCAGGAAACATGCCTAGTGGAGTTTCTTAATGAACACTTATAAAGCCTGTTGGTTAAAACCAAGTATACAGAATCACCTCCAAATGTATACCCTCTTTTATTCCACATTCTTTTCATTTAAATCAAATTAAGTTAAAGTGAAAGTAGTACCATTCACATAGTTAAGGGTCTCTCAGCATTTTTATGCAAAGCCTGTAGCCACAAGTTTATAACTTGGAAGGGACAAGGAGAAAATTGGGGGAAACCCCCCCAAAACTTTAATATAAAGGAGCTTGGCCTGGAAATGAAGTTTTACTTATCTTTAATAACTTTTAAAGGTCCATCTTGGTCAAAAGATAAAGACATTTTAGCAATTTAAGACATTTGGTTGGAATTTTCTTGTTGTTGTCTTTTTTTTTTTAAGCTTTCAAAGGCATTCCAGCTAATTGATTAAAACATTAAATCATCTATGTGCTTGAATTTTCTAAAGAATTTAAATATTAGAAATTCCATTGTACCATCTTCCCACTTTCTGCCACACACACAAAGCACAAATAGTGTTCCCCCATCCCTCACATTTTTTTTTGCAAATGCAAGAAAAGGGAAGTTAGGGTTTCAAAGTCAAATAGGGTAGGACTATGTAAAATTTCAAGATCCTGTTTTTAATTCTTTCCCTGAACACTTGGTAATTTTTTTCTTCCAAAACACCATTGCTAAATTTTAAACAAGAACACACATTCCTTCACTACATTCATAAAGCATTCATTTACCATTTCCTCTGCAAAAAAAATAACTGCACAGATTTTAAGCCCAAGAATTTACTGTGCCTGTGCAGCAGCTGCTCTTACCTGATAAAATTGTGATGATTCTTTCTGAGCGATTATGACTTATCAGGTCAGTGACCAACAAACTATAAAATAGATTCTAACAGCCCCCAAAGGGTTGGTACAGACTCTTGAGTAAATAATATATGTAAGAGAGGATGGAAGAAACAGAGGGAGAGAGAAAGAGGGAGAGAGAGAGAGAAACAAAGAGAACAACACACTTATGAGTGACCCAGTTGGTTTGTTTAGATGATATAGGACAGGAAGACAGGATCCTTGGTTTTAATCCTGGTTTTCTCACTCAGCAGCATTTCTTGAGACCAAGAGTCAGATAAGAAGGCAGCACTGTTTTCAGCAAGAGCAGAGGCCCCATAGCAACTCTATAGGTATATGCTGTCTTGCCCTGGGTTTGATATAAGCCATAAATTAGTTGTTACTTTGCATGTATTTATACTTGTGTCTTCCCTGGTGGCTCAGATGGTAAAGCGTCTGCGTGCAATGAGGGAGACCCAGGTTTGATCCCTGGGTTGGGAAGATCCCCTGGAGAAGCAAATGGCACCCACTCCAGTACTCTTGCCTGGAAAATTCCATAGACCGAGGAGCCTGGTAGGCTACAGTCCATGGGGTCGCAAAGTGTTGGACACGACTGAGCGACTTCACTTTTACTTTCATACTTGTATCTGAAAAAATACCCACTGATTCCTTGGAAAATCTACCAATCCTTATAATGAACTCTAATAGAAGGAATGGGTCTCCCCTGGTGGCTCAGTGGTAAAAAATCTGCCTGCAAGCAGGGGACACGGGTTTGATCTCTGGGTTGGAAAGATCTCCTGGAGAAGGAAATGGCAACCTACTCCAGTATTCTTGCCTGGGAAGTCCCATGGACAGAGGAGCCTGGTGGGCTACAGTCCATGGGATCTCAAAGAGTCAGACATGACTCAGCGACTAAGAAATAATAACAAGAGAAGGAATACAAGGATGGATCATTACCATTTTTGTGTCTTGTTCTAGTTAATGCCTTAGTGAAGAGAACTTCTATCTAAATAAGTTTACATTGGATTTAAAGGAAGTCAAGGAAACTTCAGCATAGAAATTAGAATATCATGATAAAAATGACTAAAGCACTAAGACAGTATGTGTGTGCACAGGTACACATCTGTGTGTATACAGATTCAGCCACTTAAAACCACAGCCAATATGAGGGAGGAACTTTGATCTACATCCTGTACTCAAGTTTTCCTAATTGCATTGGCTTTCCTGGAGATCTCTGCTGTTTTATCGCTAGAGTAGATGCTAGAGGAATTCTCTCTGGTTTAATGGCATGGTTCAATTCAGTTCAGTTCAGTTGCTCAGTTGTGTCCAACTCTTTGAGACCCTATGAACCACAGTACGCCAGGCCTCAAGAGTTCTATGTACCTTTCAGATCTCGGAAACTGGATATGAACTGTTGTTTAGGCTTTAAGACCACAGATTGAATAGCATCATTCTGGTCCCCAGTGGGGACACATCACTGTGGTCATTCCTCACTTAACTACAACTTGAAGTAAGCACAGCAAGTTTCAGGTTCTGAGTTGTCCTGCTGCTACTGCTGCTGCTGCTAAGTTGCTTCAGTTGTGTCCGACTCTGTGAGACCCGAGATGGCAGCCCACCAGGCTCCCCCGTCCCTGGGATTCTCCAGGCAAGAACACTGGAGTGGGCTGCCATTTCCTTCTCCAATGCATGAAAGTGAAAAGTAAAAGTGAAGTCGCTCAGTCGTGTCTGACTCTTAGCGACCCCATGGACTGCAGCTGGCCAGGCTCCTCCATCCATGGGATTTTCCAGGCAAGAGTACTGGAGTGGGGTGCCATTGCCTTCTCCGTGAGTTGTCCTATCATTAAAGGGAAGGTTCTGAATCTTCACCTCACTGGAGATTTACAAGGTCAGAGAAGAAAGAGAAAGGCTTGAGGCTGAGGCATGGATGAAATGGTCCCTGCAAGTGCAATGGGACCCTAATGAGTCTAAGCCTAGAAACTCTGAGGAGTGTACTATTTTTTCTGGGACAGAACTTGGATCTTTAAGCTGTGGCAAGGCCAAGAATGAAAGAGTGTGGGGAGGGAGAGTGAGAAAAGAAAGATAAATGTAAGAACTCAGATGGTTTTCCAGAGATGAGTGTGGGATGTTTGCCAAATAACCAACACTATTCTTGACTCAAGACAGAGCAATTTTATGAGCAATGGCTTCATTTCCCTCTAAAATTACACAAGTGGCATTTCTTGTGATTTTATAGAGATCATATTATAGTTGTTTTCTCTAAGGGGACCCAACTTAGGGATGGGTTCGGATGGCTTCAGGAGACTTCTCTTAGCTCAGGTGCTGGACTCATCTCTCCCTACCTGACAGGGAGCCCCTATGTTCTGTAATAAGTCCTCTTCTTCTAAATTACTGTGGAAGGGACCAGGGTCAATGCTGCCTCACCCTTTCCCTAGTTCTCTATGAGAGATCAAGAGATACGCTGGCTGTCACCAAAGGGAGGCAAAGGAGCCAAGTTCAGATAAACTTTTGATAAAGTACCATAGCAAACCCCTCATCAGAAGGTAGGAAAGGTCACACAGTAAAAAAAAAATAATAAGAAAATATAACTGCTTTCTTATGAGGAAAATATTATGAGTTCTTCCCCTTTTTCAGCTTTTATGGAAGGAGATTCTGCCAGTTCCTTCAGAAAAAAATAAGAAAAAGTAGTTTTAAAATGAGATTATGCACCTTCAGGGTGCCATTAGGAAGTTTTACTGTACTGAGATGACATGAAAGCTCTGGAATTAATATCCCTGAGATGCTTCAAACCTGCAATAGCAATTATTGTACTACGTGTCCCTGGATAAATAATAGGGCCATTCAACTAATTAGCTTCAATGATTTCAGCTCCCTGTAAATTCTCTCTCACTCGGCTATAAAAATAACACTAGGAAAACTTTTGGTAAGAGAAACTTCTTTCAGGAAATGTTTTCTTTTCTTTTTTTTCTCCCTTCAGTTCATGACGCACATTGAATAAAGTAACTTTCATCCCTAATCACAAAACTTGAATAGAATATACAAATTTGTATAGTATTAATTGCCATTTGCTGCTACTGAAATACTGATTTAACTCTCTAATTTATGTGTCCCACGTAATATACAAACATTTTGAGAAATTTAAACCAGTTTCTTGATACACAGAATAAGCAGTCATGTAACCATGAACAGAGTTTAAACCCTAAGTGCACACATACATATATATATATATGACTAAAGATAAAAGCATGAAATATTTATATCCACATTTCATTGTATTATCACTTTTACTACAGAGAACTTGACAACATGTTAGCTTTGTGATAATGCTCATGGAATATTAATTCATTTTTTCGTATTTACTGAGTGCCTACTAGATGCAAGACATGAAGTTTCCTGTGCACACTTCCTTGGAAGAAAGTAGGTTTACTTAAACTCGGTATTATACTTCCTTAAAGTGGCAAGAGTTCCCCTATACTCCTATCCACTAGAAATACCAGTAAACTCCATAAATTCAAAACAGTAAGGATGTGAACTTCAATAATGGAAGCAAATACAATTCTAACATTATCAGTAATAATCTGAAAAATCTATCATATCACCCCAAGAGGTCTGAATTTCTTAAAGCTTCAGGTTTGGTTTGCTTTTGCTTGTTCCTTTGGGTAAACAGTTAAGATTTCTTCTTTCCCTTTCATGGAAATTTCTATACACACTGAAATGAACCAGAAGCTCCTCCCTGAGATGGGCTAGTACTCCCCCTTCAAATGCTGTACGTCATCATAGCAAAGGGACCTAATAAGAGGCAGATGATTATAAGCTTTGTCTTTGGTGAAGAAATGAAGAGGAAAAAAGTCTGAAACTTATGTTTGGGCTTATCTTGTTTTTAATTAACAAAATATAATTAAAATTAAAGCCAGACAAAATGACTGGATCTTAAATCAGAATTATGTCTAACAGTAGAGACTGTGGTCGTCTGTTAGTACTCATTAGAGGTGACCTACACTGCTTTCTGGGTCTCCCATTTTGCTCCACTACGTATAGGCAAGTTCTTTTTAGTTTCTTGGCTATATAAAAAAGGTTTTTTTCTTCTTTCTGTATCAATACTTACTAAATCATATATATATAAAGACAGATGTACTGAACATTAGGATGAAGAATACACTAATAGATGAAAAAGTCATGACTATTTCTGAAGTACCATGTATTATTAAATTCAAAACAATTCCCCTAAAATGGATAATTATGTAATCTGGCAGAAACTAACCTTCCAGTCAGAAAGCTGAATACTAAAATTTTCCCAAATGTAACCAAAATGTGGTCAGAGATTATAGTTTTTATTTTACAACTATTCCATGTTATTCAAACATTCCAGTTTCTGCTTCTCAAAATATACACCCTAAGAGCTACCTGGGAGGTTTGTGATATCAACCCCCATAATTTTTCCTTTGAAGAGATCTTCAGCCTCAGCTGAAGGCTGAGAAATGCAGTCAGTTCACTCTAGGAGAATATAAGTCATAACGTTTGTTTGGGAAACCTATTTTACCCTATATTTCTCAATGAAATAAATTGTATAAATGAAATAAAACTGACACCACAATATTTACTAAATTGCTACTGTCTGCTCTCAGTTTAACACCCTGACTACCACTAGTTTCCCTGTTCAGTTTAGTAGGCAAAAGAGCAAATGGAAAAAGTCTTCAGCAAAGAATGTATTTTAAAATCAACATAAATAAGATTATAAAATAGACTTAGCATAGTTTCCTCCTTACTTGTTACTCCTATACATTTGTCACTTTCTTCATACTCATGTATATTCTTCAGTTTACCAGACTCTGTGTGTGTGTATGTGTGTGTCAGGAATTCATACATGGACCTAGGTCAATAAAGTCCAGAGAGTAGAGGAAGAGAGAAATATTCAAATAAATCAGTCTCATTTAAACAATGGTCTGATATTACATGATGAAATTAAAATAAAACTATAAAAATTAACATTTAGAGTTGAAAATGACTATCAATGAGAATTGAATATTTAAAGATGAAAACACAGCAAAAAATTTTTTTAAATATCATGTTTATACATAAAAGGAAATAAAAATATTTTAAGGTCCCATAACAGTGTATTTTTCTTTCAGTCTGTGGCATTACACAGTCATACATTTTTGCACTGGAGATGCAGGCAACTAGACCTCCATCTGCATACCAGGGCTCCTGCTTCTCAGGAGAGCTGTAAGGCAGTGCTCTCAAAACCTCATAAAGAGAAACTCCCCTGTACAATTTGGAGACACTTTGATTCATGGAAAAGCAGGACTGATCTACTCATCAGTGCTCAGAAAGTCTTCTAAAGGACAATGCCTATGATACAAGGAAAGGAGGCTAAAAATGGGGCAGGAGGCTCTGAAGTTTCCTTCAGCAATTGGAGGTGGGGAAGGAAGGAGCCAAGCCATAAATAAAAAATATTTCTAGAAATGGTATGTGGTTGATGCATTATTAATGATTGTGAAATATATCTCAATATGGAAAGGAGAGTGGCCACATCTCAAGATGGAATAGAGCCAATATCACAAGACACTTGGTCCAAACACTGCTGGGACTCTTGTGATTTTAGAAGGATTCAAAATACCCCTAAAGTCAAAGAGTTTTATTAAGTGTTCATAAGTCTACTTGATAAGCCCAGGGATGATAGCAAATAATTGATATGCAATAAAGGGATGAAAAAACAATGTAATTTTTTAAAGCTACCAACAACTATATGAAAATCTAGCATATTGCAGCTTTTAAAATATTTTATTATATCTTAAAACCTCTGTCTTAAAACATTTTAAAATAAGTCTCATTGCCTTCTAAGTTTGGAAAGTATTGTAGCTTGTTGCAGGTCATGTAACTCAAAACTCCTGATTTAGCATTCCATTTTGACCACTAGCTATACTCTCTGTTAACACACCCTGGGGCTCAAAAATGTTTGCCTTTTCATATTTGCAGCATCTAGCCATTTGTTTTTACAAACACAAATCTTATATGTAGAGTTATGTAAGAGGTTACTATAATTATAGCAATAATGCAGATATGGGTAAAGATGACCACAACATAACAGATGGTCACAAACTTAAGATTTATAACTTCAAAAGGTGGTTTCATTTAGAGGGACATATTTGTGGCATATCCATGGACATTCATAAAATTTGTTGGTAAGTCATGAGGGAGGGAGAAGAACAGTAGGTTAATATACTCCTTTCTTTGCTTTTTCTTTTTTCTATCTAGATGGGAGATTTAGTCCTGCTGCCTGAATTTGAGGGTCTCTTACACTGCTCATCTGAACAATCAATTTTTACTGCTGTAGAAGATAATAATGGTAATAACACTATAGAAAAAAGCTACCATGACCCATAACTGTAACTTATTACAGTCTTTTTAAAAATAACTGTAGAGCATGGAGCTTCTTCATTTCTTGAAGCAGAAAAGGAGCTGACAGTTGGAGCCTCTGAGGCTGTCTATATATCTCCTGAATGCCTGCAAGAGGCTGATGTGCTCACAAAGGAAGGGCTACTTTGGGTGTGGGCTACATGGATGAGAAAAGTGACCCCACACTAGAAATTTGCTAAGGATAGTCACCTTCTGGCTAGCCTGTCCTCTTGCACCAAGTGCCAGCAAAAAACTCTGTCAGAGTAACACGCTAGTGCTTTATCATCCTACATGAGGAAAGCAGGGATTCGTGGCCAGTTACAGTGGTGCTCTAATGCAGTAAATCGTCGGTATTCCCACCAGGACTATCTTCTATGGTGCTTTTGATATTGAAGTTTCAAAGATCTCTGTTCACCTGAGTAAAAACCATAAACAAAATCTCCTATAAAGCCCAATATCTTCTTCTGTTGCATTTATCAGAGAGGATACAAAATATGAAGCTTTATTTCATCCTAGTACACTGATATTCACATGCTCAAGAAGAACTCACCTGGTTTCTATATTATGTGAAAGAACTGCCCATGTAAGACAAATTATATTCCAGACACTTTCAAATGAAGTGGATTCACCAAGCATACCATTTATCTTCAGATCTGGAAGCCTTCCTTAAAGCATGACTTTGCAACAAAGGAGTTTTAATGCCACTCCACTCTGTAATGCACTGCATACTAACAAGATTTATATACATTACTGGTGCAGTTAAGAAAACTTGAATGACTTGCAGTTTCTCTAGATGAGATTAAAAAAAGTCTTAAAAAGAGTGTACAGCATACAAATGAAACCAGATTACATTAGAAGTTGTTTAAAAGTACAAGCATAATACTGCTTGTGTACTAGCCAGGGAACACACAGCAAAGATTTGTTTCACTTTTCTTAGACAACCATTCTACAGTCACTGAACATAAACAACCATAAAGTTACAGCTGCTTTTAAAATGTCACTTAGGGACAAACTGTATAGATGGGAAATTAGATAGTATTGAATGGTTTCAGAAAAGGACTAGCCCTATACTCTGAATTGCCAGCTCTGCATTCATGCGAAATATAAACTATTCCTCATCACTAACCATATGTTTTCACATAGAATACATACATCTACAATGTGATTCAAATGATTTCTCAGAGTAAGAATGATTAACGAACACTTTCTGAAATATTCTTAAAATTGAATCTAGTTATCTAGTATGAAAATTGAGAAAAATGAAGTGGGGAAGTTTGGGAGATAATTAAAATTTTAGGCAGATGCTTGGATGTCCATAATTTTTTAGATGGGAGATTTTACAGAGCATGCTACAAAAATGACTCAAAGCTAGGATTTCAGTTAAATACCCTAAGACAAAGCAATATACTTTTAGTAGGCTGAATAAAATGTAGAATAACCTGCATTAAAAGAGCACATAACAATGTCAAATCTTTAAGCTTCCATCCAGAGGATTTGCAATAAAATGAAATCATTAGGCAAAGAGTGGTCACTGCTATGATGAGAAGAAAAAAATAACTCAAAAGTCTAATATCTGTTATTATATTAGAATAGTCCACTTTCTTCTCTATATAATAACACTGGGCATTAAAGAGCCATTATGCATACCTTATTATTATTTATGAAATTACAAGTATACACGGCGTCTGATAACTCATCTTTCTGTATTAAGCAGGAACATACATTGTTTTTTAAAATGTCTGTCTTTTACAATGTGCTAGGTAACAGTTTTCCGTAGCATAATCATGAATGCTTTATATAATGTCTTTTATAAGAAGTTATTAAGGATTATGACTATAGCAATATAAACCTAATATAAATATGAATAAAGCATTTAGGAATGGTATTTTCACTTAGACTGCTACCTATATAATTTGTAGCAATATAATTATCATAGGAGAAGACATACTACATTTACAGAAAAAAGTCATTTCCATGAATGTTAGTAAAAATCCTATAATGTAGGTTGGTGTTTTTTTTTTTTTTTTTAGCAATTTCAAAAAACCCATGGCTTTAAAAACATGAGAAGAATCCAGAATGCCACCTACAGCATTCCTGACAGCAAAACAACAACAACAACAACAACAAACCAGCCTTATTTGAAAAGCCAGGTGCATGTAAATTTCCAAACTACAAGTAGGTGGCAGTGGAGACTTGTCTGGATGATTTTTCTCAGTTGGAAATGTAAAAGGAGGGAAAAAAATCCTCTCTGAAAACAAGTTACAAACATACTAAAATAAATAACGTCTTGAAATGTAACCTCCCATAGCAGATCACTATTAAGAGCTAATAAAATATTTATCTTTAGGGACCAAAATCCTACCAATCCCTTAATGAAGACATTCATAGCACAGAGAATGAGCAGCACAGAAGATGAAATTAGGAAAAAATGGAAAGAGAGAGGGTTGGAAAATTGTTTTTCCACATATCTTAGAGTAAGAATTAGGAATTTTATATGGACAAAAGACTCCGTTGGCAGCATGAAATATATAAACTTGAAACTAGTAAGTTAGCAACTTCAGAAGCCATTAAGAAATCTCCCGTTTGAATGTAAATTTAAAGGGAAGGTGAATGAGTTCATTAGGCTCTGGTCTTTAATGAAGAATATCAATTGAGTCCATCAAAAAACTGTTTACAACAAGAAGCTGTTAAACAATGTAGACATATTTAAAGTGTGCTCAACTCTAAATAAACATAAGAAATATTAGAATAAAACCACCTGAATTGCCTCTCAAGGTTAATGAGTAGGCATTTAGATTCATTCTGTTCCCAGGTTTACCTGCAAAGATAAGCAGGGTCATTAAATTGTATTATCAATTCAATCTAATTGATTTGACTTGTAGAGATCATATTAGAAACTAGAGAAATGCCCAAGAATAAACTCTGGAGATGTGTGTGTGTGTGTGTGTGTGTGTGTGTGTGAATATAGATGGAAACAAACAGGTAAATGGATTGTTAGAGAAAAAAAGAAACTTGATGTTATTCATATTAGAATCACCATGTGAAAAGAAAGAAAAGTAAGCTTCCAGATCAAAGCTTTTTCACACCATGGTTATTTCAAATCAGCTTTTCTCTTTGCCTTAATTGGTTAACCACGCAGTTAACAACAAAGGCAACCAAGAAGTCAACAGATGCAAGAAACCTGGTGAAAACAAATGTCACATTCTCAATACTTCTGTTCCTTCTGCCTGGAACATTCTTCTTCTATTCATCTTTTAGGATTCAATTCAAAACCCACCTACTCCAAAATGCCTTTCAGAATCCCCCATGTGGAATTAATCTCTCCCACTCCTACAGTATCTCTTTAAACTTCTATTATAGCAATGATCACATTCCAGTATTAGAGCTAATTACATTTGTGTTTGGGTCTGGATGACCACCAAGTTTGCAAGTCTCAGGAGGGCAGGGGTCATTTGTTGATAATTTCTGAAAAAGTTTTGGTGCCATGCTCTTGAAGGAGAGAATGCTTCATGTGTGTTTATCTGAAGTAATGGAAAGGATTACTTAAAACCATCTCGTAAAATATGACCTGTTTCATAGTTGCAAATAGTGAGAATTCTGTGTTCTGACCAAGAGAAGGGTGGCCTGCTCTGAACAGATTCTTAAAAAGCTGAAGAAGAAATATGGCGCCCAGCTGTACCCTCTATTTATATACTAAGCAGTTCTAGGAAGTGCAGGCTTGAGAATCATTAGTGCACTGGCCTCATAGGGACAGTAGGGGTCGCTTTACAGCGGAGGCTCCCGACGGAGGAGCCTCAAACTATGTGATGGGAAGAGCCTGCAGAAAACCTTGTCATTGTTTTGGTAACCTTTTAAATGAAAGCAGCAGGGGGCGTTAGTCAGTTCTTGCAGCAGAGATCAGAGGCCTGGAGTTGAGGGTAGCGGGGTGGGTGGGGAGATGTGAAAACTAAAAGGATGGCCAGTCTGAACCCAGAATTCTCAGATTAAGGGAGAAAGTTCTGAATTAATAGGGTTTGTTACTTAGATTTCCATCATCAAAAGAGGTTTGCTGTGGTCCTTCTCTACCCTCTTCTGTTCCTCCCTCCCTTCTGACATTAGAGGTTGCTTTTGTTTTATGGTGGGAGGGTAGGGGCCCCACACACAATGAAAGAATATTGGAAAAGTTCTGTAAAAACTCCCATGAGAGAGCAAAATATCTGGAAGTCATTCTTCCTCTCAATACGGTGTTGGATCAATTTCATTCTTCTCCAGATAGTGAGTGTATAAAACTTGTGCCAAGCTATGTAAGTACAACCAAATTTCAGTAAGCCTTTATTGCTTTCTGCCAAAGATCTGCAACTTCTAATTTCCTGAAATGCTGAACATACTGAGACATTAATGCTGCAAATAAGTAAAAATATTAGGAGTGTGGCTGCAGATGCAGAAGGCAGAGGACCTAGCTGGGGTGTCAGAGCCTCTCACACTGGAAGGTCAAAAAGAACCTTTCACCTGCAGGACCAGCCCTCAATCACTAGGTTAGGAAATCATATTTAAGAAGAAGGAATCATTTGCTGAGCCTGGCTCCAAATCAATACGTTTCAAGTAGACTTACTAGACACAAATATAAAACAACCCTGCTAAAGGCATATGTTAAAATTGGACCAGGATGCAGTTTTCAAAATGATAGAAAACTCTAGGAACACAGCTTCAGAATAAAAACAGCACACACTTTTTTTTTTTTTTGATCTGGAAAGCTGTGGTTTTGGATTACCTTCATCCATAAAATCATGTCATACAATGAATTGGGCAATAGTGACACTGGATTTTATTTTATTATAAAGTATAAAAGTATATTTGTTTGATGAGTAAAGATTTGAACAATTAAAAGAAACAAGTATATTGTAATATTGCATGAGGATTTGATTTTCCTATTCTATTGTACATTTTAAATTTCTTACCCTGTTATTAAAAAGCCCATGAAACAGATTTTTTGAATATATATTTTATGAGTCAATGCCAAAATAAGAATGGAAAATTCCTCATTCATAGACATAATCTTTAAAAGATGACAGTCATTCAGCCTGTAGATTTTCAATATTTAGATATTTCATTGTGCACAAACACTTATTTTAGAAAATGGGCAGACAAAAGAATAAAAGCAATGAAACTCAAACTTGATGATTTGGATACTTCTAAGATTGCTTGAAATATTCTGGGCAAGGAAAAAAGTTAAAGTGAAAAGATAATCAAGAATTGGTATGAAATAAAAACAACTAAAGAATAGCTTTCCCTTCAAAACTATTCCATGTGCAATTTTTTCTAAAGCCTTTAAAAAAGTTTTGGCAAATGAATTGTGGCTGGGATGTTTCAAATTAGTGCAGTAAATAGATTTTCATTTCAAAAACTTACCTACTTAAAAGCATTTAAATTTTATTTAATATTGACTTTTATTAGATTGATTCTTCAGGAAAATAAGGTCTTGTCATTTAACTACCAGCAGGTGGTGGTATTCACAAATAGGGTACAAGAAATACTGGAAGGGCTGTGAATAGAACCAATATGTGGTTCAGATTTATGGATTATGGATTTTAAAACATTTTTAATGGAGTTGTCAGCTCTCTGAAACTACTTCCATTCCCATCTGTTCCATATGAATGTAGAAACACTTGGAAGTTACCTTAAAATATGTGCCCATAGGAGGTTTCACATTAAAAACAACAGATCTCTTCATAAAAGAGACAGTATTTTCTATTTTTAAATATTTAAAATTTCTGTATAACAATGCACTTCAAATAAACACAAATAATTAGACTCTCTCAATATTTTGGGAACATCCAGGTTTAGAACCTCGTCTATTGTCTACTCCAGGCAGACGTGTATCAAGAAGGACCACTCACTGTATACTTCAGCCAAACTAACCTGAGCCAACACTGAACGGCAGGCACTGTGTACACACAGTTGCTAGGGAGAAAATATGTACGTTCTTGTCTCCCAAAATAAAACTCCCAGGTTTCAGAGGATACAGAAGCAACAAGAGACGGTGAACTCCAGTCGTCGAGTCAACAGCTTCAGGGCCTTTAGGAAAAGGCTGAAATTATTTGGTTTTGACCGCCAGATGACCTCCATTGCTGCCCAGTCTGATGGACAGTTGGACCATTAGTTCTTTTAACACACATTCTTTTCCTGAAACACAGACAGCACTCTGCATTTGTACAGACCAAGAGAGGAGAGCAAACGAGAGCGCCTGAAAGGGAAGAGACAGAGACGTACATCCACATAGAAACTTCTAAACTAGCCGCGACCCTTCCACTGACCAAAGCCTCAGGCTAGAGGAATTCATTCCAAGCAAAGAGACATCAGATCATTTTCCAGAAAAGTCCAACTTAAAAAACAGACTCTAGACTACAATTAAGCAAGACTACATCTGATACAAGTCTGAAACAAAAACATAGAAATGGTTAAAATGGATTTTTTTTTTTTTGGTATTTTCTAAAGCAATTTTATTTCTAGCTTAAAAGTCAGCACTACTACTTTTTAAATATACAGATCAGACAAAAAAGTCTTACTGTGTCTCCCTTAATGTTACTTCAGGCTTAATGCAATATTGTTTTCCACTGTATGTCACCTAGATCTTTGTAATCCATTTAATGAGTATAATTCCCAGGCCACATCATTTGTGGTATATGAAATTCAAAATACATTATTTTATTTGATTTTGGGGGGTGTGCATGTGTTTTTATATGTGTGAATAAGAAATAACTTTTGATCTTATTATTCTTTCAGAACAAATCAGGAGCTAAACTTTGGTCTCAAAGCAAAACTGTAAAGCACAAAGACTGTATTCCAAAGAGACCCATCAAAGAGACTGAACTTTGACAGGAAGTGGGGGAGAGAAAAGAGTGAAAAAAGGAAATTTAGATGGATCTTTCTATCTTTAAATAAAGCAAAGTTTAATCTCGATTTAATCAGATTTAGAAAACACACACACACACAAATAAGCCCTCTATCTCCATTTTCTTGTGGCTTGGCTGACAGAATGGCGCTTGTCCCCAGCCTCTTCTGACTTTGCTCTTGGGGTAAGTGATGAGCTCTGCTGCAGTAAACGAGGAAACATCTGTTTGACTTTCTGAAGCTGGCATGGGGAGCTGAAGTCAATCACAAATGCCACTTTCACAAACAGGTCTCCCACAGGAACCCTACTAAAAACATGACTCTACTGGGTGAACCACAGTTCGGTGAGTGATGGGGAAAGCTGCTCTCCTCTCCAGCTATTTGAAACAATACACACTCTTCATAGGATTTGTCTGCAGTGGGATTTAATGGATCCCAATCTGTTAAAGAGAAAAAGTACCTGGATCCAGTTTTAATTTTAAAAGTTAGTTCACATCGAAGCCCCAAAGACTGAAATGAAAAGTGAAGAAACCTATGAAACTGTGGAGTGTTTTCTGAATACGTTGCTACCTATTCAGAAAAGGCATACAAAACCTCAAATTATTTTTTAAGCATATTGACACGGTAGTTAAAAAAAACATCAGCACACCGTTTTCCCATTTTATATAATTCTAGTGTTGTTGCTGTCAGGAGTGTGAATTACTTAGGAGCAGCACTGGCTAGAGGTGTGTCTAGCTCACCTGGACTGTAACCTCTACATTATTTTTCAAGCTAGGGAGTTGCATCTGCCCATAGGCAAACTCCTGCAGCAGGTGGAACATGCTGCTGACCATACTGTCAACTGCCCCTTCCACTGGTATCTTACCATCTGCACACCTTTTTAGATTGTCCAGGTTTCCAGTTAAACTTATTTTTAAAAAGAACCTCTTTTCTTTTCCTTTTTATGAAAAATGACTGCCTTCTGTTTGATTCCTCTCTTGGGATATTTACTCATCTCTCTCTTGAACAGGTCTCCCATTTCCTCGTTAGCGCTTGATTTGGCTGATATCATAGCATGATTATTAATCTGAGAGTTAGCTGAAAGTATTTTAGGGAAAAACTTAAAAAAGCAAAACCAAAGACAAAACCAACCCAGTCTAGTCAACCAAAGTGTTTAGCAAAAATAATAGATTTTAGAAGATATAATCAGATAGGTCTTCATATAAATGTCAGACTGACACAAACATCATGCTGCATAATTCTATTTAGCTTTCAAAGGCAAAGAGTATTTGTGTCAGAAAGGAGTTTCTTTATTATTTAAAGACAGTTTCCACCCATCAGAACAGATGGATGGTTGTTGCATATGCCACGTTCATCGAGAAACATAGTATTGAAACTGTTAGTGCAAGAAATCGGGTCTGTAGCTGGAAATCAAATTTTCAAGATTCTGTTTTCTTTTTCTTATTCCTTTTCTCTTTCTCTCTTTTAAAATTCAAGAATAGTATTTCTACCTTATAATTACTGGGAGAATGCTTAAGGGATGAAGTGGAAATATTCAAATACACATGAAAGTGTCTTTCTCCTGTGAATACGACTAACACTAAACATATGCTTTCACTGCTTTGCCCTAAGGAAAGCCCTCACAGAATATAGCAGATGACAGAATTAGCATGTTGCATATTATTTTACCATGAAAATAATGTGATGAAGAGCAAGCAAATAATTATTTTTCTCAAATTTGTTTTCCACCTCTCTCCCCATACTCAGGGCTCTGAATGTGCCTAAAACATCAAAGATTTTCTTTAGATAAGATTTCAACTTTTGAATTTTGAACACTGAAAAGAATACCCTAGGTTGAAATTCAAACGTAAAGTAGATATATAAAATATTAGGCCTTTGTGAAAAAAAAAACAAAAAACAAAATTAGATACTCCTTAACATACATAACTTAACCTAAATAATACCTCAGTTTTACTTAGTTTTTATAATCAGAAAATAACTCTGAACATAAGAAAAAGTAGTTGGAGAATTCTTCCAAAATCAATTTTAATTAAACACACACTTTAATGTTGAACATGACTATTTAATCAATGATTTTGGCTTGAAGGTGACATGACTAGAGTTTTCATTTAGAATTACCATTTGGTACTAATAGGAGTTCTGTAAATGAGTTCTCAAGGTTGACACCCAAAATATTATCCTATATTAATTAATAACTTAGAAGGTAATTTTCTAAACTTTGCTTATTTTTCTAAAGGATGGGTATGGCTTAGCTTCATTTGCTATTATGATTTGTAATTAATTTAATATTAGATTGCTTACAAAATTATTTGCTTTATTTCTATCCTTTCCTCATTTGGTCTTAAGTACCAGCCATGGGAGACATTTAGGAACTTCCTTAGGGAGAGTGATTATGCAAACAAAGGCCGGGAGGACTGACAAAACAGATACTGACAAATAAATGGAGGGAAGGGAGAGATGGAAAGGCACACCATTTCTTGAGTGACCACACAGAGGCCATTTATATGTATACTCACATTAATACCTCAGGTATATCTTATTATGCCCACTGTATAGATGAGAAAGCTTAAGATTAGAGAATTTAAATGACTTCCCTGAGATCATACAGGTAGTTAAAGTAATAATCATTCTAGGCTTTGGAATACTTTACCAAATGAATCTGTAAAGTCTCTGAAAGACAGACCTTACCACCTTACTCACTAGGGTTACAAGAAAGAAAACTTGAAGAGGTTTTCAACCTACTATAATAAGCCAATTTATAAAAATGGGAAAAGAATGGAAAATAAATCAGTCCTGGATAACTTAACAATTAGTAGCTAAAGTTCAAGATGACACACTGAAATAATAAGATAAAAAAGGACTACTTAAAAAACAACAACAAAACTTGTATTGCAAAGATGCTTAATAGTGGGATGCCCTAAATGTCACAGTTTTTTAATATACGAACTTTACATGAAAATAGGCAATCCTTGCCTTACAAGCCTTTGCGTCACCACTGCAATGTGTTAATATATCCACTGCCACCACTGTAACAGGGAGCCTCTGAAAAATACTTAGGAGACTGAAAATAATCTGTCAGTACAAAGTGGTGAGATTCAAGTCAAGTTTTAAGTTTAATGCTATATGCACTAAAACCAAATTAAGATTTTTAAGACAGTTGATAAAAATAATTCTAAAATTCATAGGAAAAATAAAAAGCAGAAAATAGCATTTTGAAATTTTTAAGAAGGAAAGCAATGACTGACATGAACAATTATTAAAACACTACAGAACTACAGTAAGCCCTATGACTGCTGCAAAAATACTCAGATCAACACAACAGAAAAAGATCTTTTAGATATAATAAATTAATACATGGTAAGGCACACCAGCAAAAGACGGTGATTGAATAAATGATATTGAGAAAAGTAGCAATTTGGAATGAGATCAATTTAGATTCTTATCTCACACTCTGTTCAGTTCAGTCACTTAGTCGTGTCCAACTCTTTGCGACCCCATGGACTGCAGCACACCAGGCTTCCCTGTCCATCACCAACTCCTGGGGCTTACTCAAACTCATGCCCATTGAATCAGCGATGCCTCACACTAGATATCAAAATATTTCACACTAGATATCAAAATAAATTCCACCTGAATTAAATATAAATATATAGAAGTCAAATTACAGAAAACTAAAAGACAGTAGAATATTTAACAAAGTAAAAGAGAATAGAATAGAAAAAAAAGTACATTTTAAGTTAGAAGTGATAAAATAAGTAAATAAATAAGACAAGGTTAAAAAACAAAAACAAAACATAACTTGTGTGTGTAACAAGTGTCAGTCTATAACAGGACTAGAGAATGTGGCATAAATGGGAATATGACCCTGAGGGATATACCTTCCCTGGCAGGGTTAATCTGCTATGGGGTCATATTCTTATTTTAAGATTTTCATTTATTACTTATTTTTGGCTGTGCTGGGTCTTCGTTGCTGTGTGGGCCTTTCTCCAGCTGTGGCGAGCAGGCACTCCTCTCTGGTTGTGGTGTGAGGGCCTCTCACTGCAGTGGCTTGTCTTGTTGCAAAGCACAGGGGCTCGGGCTTCAGTAGTTGTGGCACATGGGCTTAGTCGTTCCTCTGAATGTGGGATTTTCCTGGACCAGTGGTCAAACCCGGGTCTCCTGCATTGGCAGGTGGACTCTTTACCACGGAGCCACCAGGGAAGCCCTGGGGTCATATTCTGGGGCTTACCCAAATTATCACGCTTCATTGTTCATCTACCTTGAATATCACTTTGAGATTCATTTATATTTTAAGAAACTATATATGTTTTGAAGGACAATGGAGATACTAATTATTCAGAAATTGGCATACATTAATTTAACCAGCTCAGTTCCTACCTCTAGGAGATAAACCACGCTAGGAAAAAAGAAAGTTTTGACTGGTGGGGAGGAAACATAAGTGATTTGGGTGTTTCTAATGCTTTGTATTACTGAAAAAACAACTTTATTGTATTTTCTGAGCCCTAAAATAATAGAAATATATAGTAAACATTTAAATCATATAGAAAATACAAATAAAAGTCACCATTTGTGGCTTTTTCAGATATCTCCTTTGCATATATGCAGGTACTCACACATGTACACAAAATCTTGGGAAAATCAAATCATGTTTACATGTTTTATAACATGCTTCTTAACCTTCTCAAATGTCATACTTTTTCATACTGTTCAAGGGGTTCTCAAGGCAAGAAGGGCAATGTCAAAGAATGTTCAAACTACCACACAATTGCACTCATTTCACATGCCAGCAAGGTCATGCTCAAAATCCTCCGAGATAGGCTTCAACAATACGTGAACTGAGAACTTCCAGATGTACAAG